>NW_015552551.1:178625-179225 GCF_001515605.1 Sinocyclocheilus anshuiensis
GTCAAAATAACACATTGTCAATATTTTTTGAGACCCCCCAAAATTTCACAAATCACGTTTTCAGGGGAGCCCATGTCTTATTAAGGGGAGCCGAGCTGCCCCTAGCTCCCCCGTAGTTCGCACCCTGTTCACACACACTATCAAACTCTCTCGTGCACACTACCAAACTCATTCACACACACTATCAAACTCTCTCGCGCACACTACCAATCATAAGTTGGGTGGGTCTGAGGACCTCTGCTGGCCATCTTCCTCTTTATTTATATATTGTTATTGTGTCTGTATTATTCGGTGTTGTTTCTTTGTAATTTGCAGTGGTGGAAAGAGTACTGAAAATTTGTACTTAAAGCTGCAGTAACTTTTTTTGGTTAAAATTGATCCAAAATCAATATTTGAGCAAGTACATAACCAGCCAGTGTTCAAAACTATCGCCTTACTTTAGCCAGATTCACAACGGTTAGCTTATAATAATGTTTTCTAATTTGAGTGGTACGGGTAGGTTTTCGCAGGAAATTGCCAGCATACCAGCATGGCACTGCGTCATTACGTCACGTCTGTAAACATAAAGAAGTTGTCCCGGCTACTAGGCTATCGCATGTG
>NW_015552551.1:179513-179936 GCF_001515605.1 Sinocyclocheilus anshuiensis
AGCGAGATTTATGGTAATGCTTTTTTCCTCAATTGGTCAGAACAAATTTGAACAGACTTGTTACTTGTTCAAATGGCAATATACAGTGAAAATTATTATTTGGGTCATATTCCAAGACGTAGGCTAGAATCTGTGATTGCAAAGTACAGTGAATATCCACACCGGTTCGGTGACTGACTGCCACACACACATACTCCTCAAAACATTAGATTAATCTGAGCTGGAGCCGTGCCGGAGCACAACCCACGCAATGAAGATAATTCCGCTAACAGCTGCAATTGCAGGTTTTCAAACAGAGATGGCGACAAAGAGGCTAAACTTACTGACTGCAGCTTTAATTTGTTTTAATGAGACATAAAACACATTAATATATAATGTATATATTATGTAATATATATATATATATATATATATATATATATG
>NW_015552551.1:180212-203987 GCF_001515605.1 Sinocyclocheilus anshuiensis
AGGAAGATAATTCCGCAAACAGCTGCAATTGCAGGTTTTCAAACAGAGATGGCGACAGAGGCAAAACTTACGGACTGCAGCTTTAAGTACAAGTAAAAGTAGGCCTACAGCTTTAAAAATATACTCAAAAAAGTACAAGTACCCGAAAAAAAATACTTAATTACAGTAACGTGAGTAGTTGTAATTCGTTACCTCCACCACTGGTAATTTAAGACCTTGTGTGGAATTATGTAATGTTCAGTAGCACAGCTCCTGACTGTAAATTTAGGTGGGTCAGATTCTGGTTCGTTCGTAGTGCTAGTTTATAATAAACTCAAGAAAGCTTATAGACTTTATAGTCTAACACATGCACTCACGCCTTAATTTTGTCTTCGAATGTTTATTTAGAATGTTACAAGTTGTTGAGGAATTTAAGTTAGGAAACGAATATCATGTCTCATCTCAAAACGAACATAAAACCAACACAACAGAACTATATAAAGGCTTTTTTTCGTGAGCACATTTAAACTTCAGGATTAACACTTTCATTAATTTAAAACACTACTCCACATAGGAAAAACAGACATGCCAGTTAGTTTCTGAGCTGATGCAGACACGCTACTTACTGACCTGATGCAGACACATATAGCTGAAACTGACTGATATCGTCCTGGTCTGGAGCGAGATAAGGTAACGTGAAAATAAACGGGGCAGTCAAAACTGCCCAAATGGCTCTCAATTAGAGCGTGCTGCAGTTCCACTTTCCACCACAGATTTACATTGTAAAAGTTGTGGGGCGCTGTTGAGTTCGGGAGAACACCGGCACGACTGCCCCACTTGCCGAGTTTGTCAGGCTGCAGCGAGGACCTGTTGCACTTGCCTGCCGAAGCTTGCGATGAATTTTAATATATCCTGCGCACTTTATGATTTAAAATTGTCAAGAAAATCCGAAAAATATTTGTTGCCGAATGCTGAACACATTTACAGATTATTATTTATTCAGTTTATATACAGTAGAGGTGCCGCGCCCGGTAATGTTTGTTTTAATTGTTGTATTCTTTAATAAAGTGATTGTCTTTATTTTTGTGGTCCATGTCTCCAAGCTCACCCTGCCTTTGGAAGCGAACCTGAGTGCCTTTGTGTAAGGTAAGGTTATTTATTTACTCAGTCAGGGCAGTTACAAAAACGTGATTTATTCATTCATAAGTTCTTCATTAGCAACACTTTGAAGCTTAAATTCACAACATGACTCAACTGAAACCCTGTAACTTCAGACTTGACTCACCTTTTTTCTGTCAGATATAAAGTCTCTGCCACAAGGGGGCAGTACGTACCGCTACATCTAGGCCTACATCAACTAATCAGCCCTTCTCATACGCTTTACTTCAGGAACTATATACACCTCCTTGTTCAGCATCCAGATGTTACATTGAGAATCACCCAACTAAACGTTTTTGGTTCCTAGAACAGAATGTCAGTTGATGGCTGTAAACAAATAAAGAAACAAAACTAATTACAACCATTAGATATTTTGTAAATTCACATTAGGTTCAGGGGCGGTGCCAACAAGCTTGGCCCCCCCTAAATTTGGAATCATATCACACCAAACAATTTTGGGTGAAATGCGCAGTTTGTCCTGTAAACTATGCATATGAAAAAAGAAAAACATCTCCAGCAGCTAAATTCAAATCTGCGTTCGCTGGCTGGCACAGAGCCAGAGACACACACGTTTTTAAAGCGCTGCGCATTATAACCAATCCCATACTATTATGTTGAGTTTATGAATACTAAGACCAATCAGAGGCGTTCAGATGAGTCACCGCCGAAACACGCTGTTTCGTCACTGCGCGCGCTGGCTGACTGCAATCTCTGGTTAATTATCTCATCAGAAACAACAAAGTGAAGATGTACGAATGTAAGTAAGATATTAATTTTACAGTGTAAACAGCTTTAGAGATTATTATGGGAGTTTGAGAGTGCTTGAATTCGCTGGACTGAAGTGAAAATGTTCTTTGATAGTGTAAACGTTCTTTGCTCTCTTTGTACAATGAAAGTGTTATAGGCTAATTAGTAACTTACTATGTTTTTATTAACTTCACATTAAATACAAAGTCAGTCGTATTAAATATATTTAATGGTATGACACCATATCTGGTACTTAAGTAAAAAGACGAATTTTTATGCAAAGTTAATAGATTAATACTATTAGGCTACTTTACTAGAGAACATAATCTATAAAGGTGCAAAATGCATTTACTTGCACATATTTGAGAATCGAGATATTTCATTATATATTTTAGGAATATTAAAAAAATAAAACCCCTGCTGAATAAAACAGAAAATTTGTAATGGTTTTACTGGTTATAATGGGACTTGTATTGGTTTTAAGGGAAACTGTAATGGACCCTGTTGGCCTCTACTGGTAATAGGTTGCCTTCTATTGGTGGCTTGTTAAAACCAATAAATCCTAATGGAATATGTCCCAAAACACACTACAGAAAACTGACAAGCATGAGAGCCCCCCACCCCCTTTATTCGTGCCACCTCAAAAATGATGCCTCTGACACTACAATACAAAATTATTTGTCAAATAAATGAAACATTCATTTTAGTTGAAATTGTTATAGATTACATCTAGATTGCAGCGATACATGACATGGTGAAAAATGACTGAATGAATAATAGGCTACTTTAAGTAGTTTAAGATGAATTTTAAAATTGTGCCCCCTAAAAGCACAAGTGGCCCCTGTCTGGCCCCCCCAGTTACTGTGGTCTAGAACCGCCCCTGATTAGGTTGTCAGAGAAAAATCTCCTACAATGTAATGTGGGTTTATGGTTATGCTGTTCTGGTTCTGCAAGGAACACAACACTAACAGTTTAACAGACATCAACCATTTTGTTCTCTGTCTGAATAAATAGTCTATACATTTTTTATTAAAGGTATTTTATTTTTTATAAGATTTATTTTGCCATTCTACCCAAGTACAAAATGTAGAACTCATTAAACAACTGATATTTTGTACTTTTTATTTGAACTTGAATGTTTTCTTTTCTGTACTTTTTGCCTAGGAAACAAGTAAAAATAAAACATTGTCTGGTCAGAAAAGACTGAAAAGCTTAAAGCTCAGATAACAGTAACATAAGGCATTCTGTTTGTGACATTTTTGTAGCCATTCATTTATTAAACATCTATCACAAACAACTTTACAAGTTGAACAAAACAATAAAATATACAGAAATTAACTTAAAGAATATGAGGCATGCAGAGGGAAAACACATTGCTTTATTTATAATTATTAGTTTAAATAAAAAATATTAAAATGACATAAATATAATATTGTTTGCATATTTGAGAACAGTAAAAAAAAGTAGTCAAATGAAATCAATCAGCGTGAACGATTACCTTTTTAGTTATAACATGTATAAGGGCTTAGCTGTGAAAGAACAAAACTGTCATACAAAAAAAAAAAGCATTAAATTTACTCTCTTATTTTAAATATCTTCTTTAGATTCGGCCAGCTGGTGTGGGTCATCTGAATACAAAAAAGTATGAATCATCATAAATGGTATTTTCCTGACAGAAAAAAATACTGGGTTTGGAAAAGAAACTTTCACACTCGCTGGAAAAGAAAAACACTCCACTGTCTCATTAAAACAGCTGATGTTGTTCAGATTCATACGGCTTGCTTGACTGATTGGATTAGTGTAACTAGTGGTATTTTTTTATGTGAAAAAAACATCACCACTACCACCCCTAGACATTCACCACCTCCATCAGAAAACATTTCCATCACATTCATGAACAAATAATTGCTTCTGTGGCTGGATGAATCTGCTTACAGCTAAAAACTGGCACCGCATTTCAAGAACTTTGACAAATAAAAATGCTGATTTCTTGTCTTAAAAAAGAAGCGCATATTTACACAATAAAATATTGCTCCATAGCCTTAGCATTTGACACAATGAGCATTTATATCAAACACTGATGCTGGACAAAGATAGGGTGTTAAGAGGTGTTTACATTCAGCTGTCGATAATTAAAATACTGCATGATTATATATATATACAGGAAGATGTATTTCACTAAAGAAATACCCACTTGCTCAGAATTAGCTTACTACTGTTTTGTAAAACAATGTTTGCAGGCAGTTATGACATCTTTTATGTAAGTAATACATGAGAATCTTCAAAGTCAGTGCTCATAAACAGTACATCATGCCCTTTTTGGTCTTGACTCATAAAAAAACTGAAACAAAACAAACCTAACTCATATATCTGTTGAGAGGAAAATGTGTCATGCTTCTGAGAAGATCATGAGATGTGATCTTGATATTTCGAAAGAAAGAAGAAAAAACACCAAGAAAGTATCACAAACCCCCACGCAATCCTTGTTAATGTCAGCGAGCATTTCCTAGTACAACAGCTGGAAAATCTCAGGTGTTCTAGCAGCTGATCTTGAGACCGCGTCCACTCAAAATGTCACATTTAAAGCTAATAAGAATATAAGAACAACCGTCATTGTAAAAATTGGAGATGGATATGGTTTTCACCTGGAAAGCCAATCACTTCTGCAATATATGCAACAGTCTACCAGTCGTCTGCCCATTTTATGATAGTGATAAAGGTGGAGAAGGGTCTGGGTTGGTAGTTCACCAAATGACTTGGAAAAACTCTCACTGATAACTGGCTTGTTGACTGCATTTTCATCAGAAGGAAAGTGTTGAGCTTTGCGTCTGGAAACGAGTTGTCACTCACCACCTGAGTGTCATGTGCGGCTGAAAACACCTCCTTCATCCCATCATAACTGAAATCCACTACAATTTTGAGTTCTACAGTAGAACTGTTATTCTTCTGTGGCTTTAGAATGAAGTTAGCTTGTATGTAGACCAGGTAGACACCTTTCTCTCGAATGACCATCCACATGTTGGTCTGGTCCAGAATACTCTCATTCTCATCCCTGTATCCCAGCCACTCATCCTCCCAGATCAAACGATGATCTGCCTGACTGTAACTCTGAGCTTGAAGAAGATAAAGATAAACGTAGCAAGAATTCGCATTATAGAATCACAGAGGTTTACATTAAGTTATGCAATTGTAATATAATATCGTTTTTAATGTGAAATGTGGACTCTGTGAAACCATTTTCTTTCTTTCTACCAATATCAAACCAATAGGCTATCTTTCATAAATATATTTAGAAACAAATTTGTGGCTAATCACCTTTTAGAAGCCAGTGTTCTTGAGAGACGTGATGTCTGAACATAATTTCTGTACTTTCAGAGACTGTCAGATAGAAAAAAGGAAAGAAAAACATCTGTAAATATCTCCAAGTTTGCCACCACTGAGCAAATGTTGATTAAAAGTGACAACAACAAAACTTGTTGTATGACTAAACGTGCAATTCACATCTGTACAGGAAAATGTGATGAAGCAGACCACAAAAATGCATTTACACAAAAAACACAGCGAGACAGCTTGGCTCCCCACCCAGAACATTCTCACAGCAGACTCCCACAAACACACGCGCAACAAAAACTGTCTCAGTTATACAGAATGTTACCATTAGAGTGTGTTACCATTACCATTACAGTAACCACAGTTATTATACTACCGTTAAACTGCAATCAACTAGAATGGAGATTCTTTAAATAGTAAGAGCTTTCAGAACCCTTCTACCTTTTACAGTAGCCTTTCTGTTTATGTTAGTTGCGGTTCGTATCAACTTTTATTGTTTATTTAGTTGACTACAAAACACACAGTAAATCATGATCAGTTTTCATGTAAACAAATTGTTTAAGTGGTTATTGGTGTCAAACCAATGGGATGGAGTTTTTTATTATTTTTTTAAATGTTTTGTCTTAATATAGCCTACACGTTATATATGTTCTAACAGGTGTTTCGAACACGTTATTTAGTAACGACAGAATTCAAATTACAAGTTATCAGAGGTATAAAAGACGCTCGCGAACAGGAGTCGCATTCGCTGAGGAGGTTACCATAGCAACAGTATTTTAAGTATCTTTTTATGTAGCTCTTTTTTTTTATATATATCAAAAATTTTTACAAATTCTTAAGTTTAGATCTTTCGTTTTGCGCCAAATGACCGTTGCCACTTGCACCCTCAACAGATCGCGCCCTCCACAGGGACTTTCTAAAACGCTTAACGTGATCTTAATGGACTGATACAGTGACATAAACAGAACAAACTCAATATATAGCCTACCTTACTGATGATGCACACTATATACAGGCTAAAAGATACACTTATAATATAAACGCAGTGTTTTTCTCCCATAGATTATAAACAAAAAGCTTAAGGAGCAATGTAATTTAAAAAAAGGGAAATAAATTCCGCCAATAGTCGCTGACAAAAGACACAATAAGTACTGTAATTATGAGTTAATATTTAGGTATAACTTACCATTCACGATGTTTATTCTTTGGCATCCAGGCACCTGTTGAAGTTACAGTAAGACATGTCACTGTCATGCATATTCCTAGAGTAGCCTAGATTGCACAGAAGCAGAGCCTACGTAAATACGCATAAATGCATCCATTCGTTGTTTACAAACACGCCCTCTGCAACTTGATCCATGAATTAGCTATCCATAGCTATAAAATGCTGGAGAAAGCTCTACGATGGAAAACAAGGAAGTGTTTCTCTGCCCTGTGTGTGAACTGAGGATCGGACCCTTTTTGTCTCTTTTTCATAAAAATATTAAAACCGCATGCTTGCTAGAATGGTAAACTGTCTTACTAGACTTTTATTAAACGAAATCAATCGCTGAGTTATTCTTCAAAGTGTCCCACAGAGTCCTGAACACGGGGTAATTTTATTGTCCAAAATAATATCTAGCCAGATAAAGAATCTGAAATTCTAAGGCTGTAGATCTAATTATATTTACCTTCGACATGAAAACATATGCCAAGCACGATGCGATTAAAATAAAGACCAAAGCTATCGATGTCCAGATAATATGCGTCCTAGCTGCCCGCGCTGTATCCATGCCTGCTTCTCAAGAAGTTGAAATAACAGCAGTCTCAAACAAGAAATGCCTCTCGTACCGGATGAAGTTGTCGAATGTAATGAGATAGGAGTCTCTCCCACGCGTTCATCGGTGCGCTATTAACTCCGCATCACCTGTGGGTGAGATGAGGGTGAATGCGATCATGGTAACAGAAAACTCATAGCTTTCACTATGTAAAGCATGCTTTCATGCATTTCACTGATTTCTTGTTGTAATCTAAGCCAACATCTTGTTTCATTTGAGTTAATAGCACTGTTTGTAATTTCACTCTTTTATCAGATTACCTGTCTGGAGAGTCAGTAACCTAAAATCTACCAAAATAAGGTAAACCTAAAAAAAAAAAAAAAAAAAAAAATTAAAATTAAAGGTAAACCTAAAAAAAACAAACAAAATCTACCAAAATAAGGTGACATGGCTGGTGTATGGAGGACAGTGAAACTTTCCCTTATGTCAGTTCTGAAACGGTATCATTTTTGTAAGACACAGAAATTAAAATCTTAAAAGGTCCTGACAAGTGACAGTGAAAAATAACTCTTAAAGGCACAGTTCACCCACACTCTAAAAAATATAGGACAGAACACATGTTGGGTTAATTTGTTTATTTAATCCAGCATATTGGGTTGATTCATTTTTACTATAATACTATCTTAATTTGTACTTTTTTACTAGAGAAAACACCCTGTGTTTCACTCATAGCCGAAACATGCTGTGACTGTCTCTATGACTTGCCCATAACAAACAGTAAACAGCTCTGAGGACATATTTTAACATCCAAAGTATTTATATTCTGTATCTTTATAAATAAAATCGTTTATTTTATGCAAAGCATCAGGCTTTTCCATCACGCGAAAAGACCGACGCGACTCTCGCTTAGGTGATTCACGCCTGTATGATGCTTTGCATTAAATTGAATGATATACAGCACAGTAATGATTTTATAGATAAAATAAAATGTACACAAACCTGTATTTTACAGAAGAAATGCATCTATTCGATGGCGTTTAGAACTACTCTCTCCTGAAGAGGACGCAAAATCCCTGCGATTAATAACTCAACCGCTGGGTTACGTCTGACCCAGGACCCAAGAGTAACGCAAAAACTACCCAAACATTGGTTATGTCTGACCCAGGAGCTGGGTAACACAAAAACTACCCAAACACTGAAAAAAAAAAGACCCAAAAGGCTCAACCCAGCATTTGTGTAAAAAAAAAAAAAAAACCCAGAATTTTTTAGTGCAGAAATGAAAATTCTGTCATCATTTTCTCACCCTCATGTCATTACAAACCTAGATAAATATCAAAAGGAGAAATTTTGGAGAATCTCTTTGAGGGTGAATGAAGATATTAAGTCTCAAAAGGCTGTAATAATCACTGTAAAAGTAACAAAGTAGTCTACTTGTGCATATAAATCTCACATCCTCCAGAATGGCCATCTGCTATTGTGTGTGAGGATTGTTAAAGTTGTAGCTGGTTTGTGAAGTAATAATTTGTTTGAATCAGATCTTTTAGTGATTTTTTTTTTTATCAAACTGTTCTGAATGATTCATTCATGGTTCTGAATTTAAACTCATTGAATAATTTAATGATTTAATTTATGAACTGGCTTTAGCTGGACAAATGACTTTGTTATTGTCTTCTTGTATTATTGACAAACTATTTTCCTGTTTGACACTGTAAAGCTGCTTTAACACAATCAGTATTGTATAAAGCGCTATACAAATAAAGGTGAATAATCACAGATTATGCAACAGCTGCTGTTATAACAGCAATGGCGACTGGAATTAAATTAGTTCACTTCCAGAATGAAAATTCTGTCATCATTTACTCATCCTCCACTTGTTCCAAACCTGAATGAGCTTCTTTCTTCTGTTGAACACAAAAGAAGATATTTTGAAATTTTTTTAGTATCCGAACAGTTGATGGGCACCATTGACTTCCATAGTATTTTGCCCATCAACTGTTCGGATATAAATTTTTTTCAAAATATCTTCTTTTGTGTTCAACAGAAGAAAGAAGCTCATTCAGGTTTGCAACAAGTGGAGGATGAGTAAATGATGACAGAATTGTCATTCTGGAAGTGAACTACTCCTTTAATAGAACGTTTTGCAGAATGCTGTTATCATTCCATCAGCTACTGTTGTTTAAAGTCCCTATTATCAGACAACTTCAATTTCATCTGTTCCCCACACAAAGCCATCACATGCCTTCAGAATAACTAAAAAGTGATTTTGCATCCTTTTTCAATCTCCATCACCATTGTCACTGCACAGAAACCACTGACCAAGACATTCCTCAGAATTTCTCCTTTTGTATTCTGCAGAATAAAGTGCGACACAGGCTTGAAACAACATAAATGGTGACAGAATTTTAATTTTTAGGTGAACTATTCCTTAGATACACACATCCACATATAGACCACAAGTACTTTAGAGACCACCCATCTGGTATTTTCCCACAACGTTGACTGGAAGTCATATCTGTAATCAATCATGCAAACAAGGTCACCACATGTATATACGAGTGCTCCCATTGGGTGTGGGTGTTAGCAGAAGCATCAGCAAAAATCTTCACGCACTGTGCATGTTTAGATTTTGCTGGGCGCTTTAGGGACATTCAGTCTGTTTGTGAGCAGCTCACTGTTGATTCAGACACAGATTATGTTTTTCCAGTTATAGATACACATATATTTTTATATGACTCATTTTTATCGGTTACTCTATTTACAGAACTCATAAGTTACATTTCCAAAAGAGGACAGTTTCCCAGATGATATCAAAGTAAGTAAAAGAAAATGCCCGCAAATGTCTTCCATTTAGAAGGTCTACATGGCTCAGTGATGCCACAATGACATCAGATTCCACTCGTCAGCACTCGATTGGCTAAGTGCTGTTGATTTCCGGCATCATGTGCTCAGATTAATTTAAATGTCTCGGGATTTTTGATGTGCAATAATGATTCACTAAGTCAGTTACTTGAGCGAAGTAATGTCACTGCAGGGTTTGTGGGATTGAGGGATGATCTTGACAAGAACCTCAACATCTCTGTGTCATGGCAACAGTATTTCCAGGTAGGCAAGAGAGACATATGAAAGACTCTCACTACTACAACAGTTAGTTTCCACTTGAAATGCTCTCCATTAGCAAAATGGAAAAATGCAGTGTTAACTGGGACGGGAGATAAGTGAAAATCAGTAGTGTTTTGAATCACTCCCACAGCAAGTCTGCATTGTGTTTACAATATCGCAAACAAAATCAACATAATCATCATATTTCTGTATGACACTTCAAGTCGTTTTTATACGAGGGAGCAGGTGACAAATGCAGGGGTGGAGTAATGTGTACAATAACACCTCTTTTATGGTTTCAAAAGTTAATTTCTCCCTTAAACATGGTTTCTGTGAAAAATAACTAACAATAATGAGGTCAGGGTTTAAGAACATGCTAAAAGCTACTTACATGTAAAATGCTTTTTCTGTTAGTATTTAACAACATTAATTTACAATAGTCAAAGCTCTCGTCCTATATCAGGTAGTGATTTGCTGTAATCAAAACGTGGACAGTGTAAGGTGAGGACTAGCCAATGAGATTACAATTTTGCACATTAGTCCCGCCCACTGCCGAGGTCTCAGAGGCTTTTGCTCGGTCTTGACCAGGTTTTATGCGAACGGCTACCATAATCCTAGGTTCCATTATTTTAATTCATGGCAAGAGTAAATAAATAAGCCAACAAAGTATAAAAAATAAAACTTTTGTGCTTATTTATAGACCTTCAATTGTTTCAGGAGGATGCTTTTTATTTGCTTTGAAAAGCATTTCTGAATGAAAGTAAAAATGAATGAAATGAAAGTATGTACTTAGTATGACTTAAAAAAGTGACTCAGATTCTGTGATATTTGTTAGTATGACCCCTTAATGGATACCCAGAAGGTGTGGGCGATTGCAGGAATACTCCCCAGCTATCTACCTCTGACCTTTAAGAAGGGTACAAATTAAAGATGAGAACATTTAAGTGGGTGGGGGGCTTTTATAGCTATTCTCCACTGGATTGTTTTTCAGGATTAAGCAAAGCAAATTGTTCACCTCAGTTCTCAAAATCAACAGCAGCCAGAAGAAAAGTCTCGATATGGAAATTGTGTCATTCAGTGTTTGTGAACAATCATGCACTTTGTACATTAGAACTATAAAAGAAGATTGCTATATGACTCAATGAATGTTGGGAAATCTAGGAGTTGTGCGTGGCCTTCTAAATTCAAAAATCCCTTTGTGGCACTTATTACTAACCATTTTTGCTCAATAGAAATGGACAAAATCATACAAGAGCATAACAGTTTATATAGCTCAGCCATGGAAAATATGTCACACATCAGCATATTACTCAAACTCAAAATAATTGCCTCAAGCAGCTTCATGTGCTATGTAAGGGAGGAGGGCTATAAATATTTGAAATCATGTGTTGCAAGATGTTAAAACATGTTACAAAAAAGCAAAACATTTGAAGTCAAGCACTTACTTGATTTCTCCTGCCATCACGATTCTTACACAGATGATGCCAGCAGAACCACATGGTCTGTAGATGAAAGTGATGATTATACTGAACAGAAAAAAGAAACTGATCTGAGCGATATAGTTGACTGTACATGTAAAAAAGGAGTCATGTTTTAACCTTTGTTTGATATTTGCAGTCTCACTAAAGGAACACTGAAAACTGAAGTAAACATATTGACGTACATAGGAACAGAGTTTACTGCTAAATTGTAACATATTTAGAGATGACTTTGGGATGTACATAATGAGGAGGATGTCATCTTAGTTTGGCAGAATATGTCAAATGAATCTGAATTACACAATATAATTCTACAAATTGTTTACAGGTCTGTATTTTTAGTTGAAGGGATGACATAATAGCAGTAGACTAGGAATTCAGTCAACCTGTCCAAAATGAGTTTGGACAATTGGACTTTAGGTTATGATGAATAATGAAGATGTCTGAAATGTACACCTAATTCATGGAATTATTAAACAATAGCTCCATGAATTATAATTATTATTAAATCAAATAATTATTAAAAAACATCATGACCTCTGGCCTAAATCTGAGGTGTGTCTGACCCTATAGATCTAACTTTTCATTTCAAAATAAAACAATACTTGTTTCCATACAATTGAAATGGGTCACTGTGTCCACAATTTACCTAGTAACAAATAAATATTAAAAATGTTAGCATCCACAGTGCCTCAAATACAACTTAATAATACTTTTTCACAAAAGTTCTCAGTGAATTCATGAAATGTAACGTAAATTGTATTCAACTGAAACTAGTGCTTTCTAGTTTTGTGTGCAGTATGAACCAGATGGTCAGGAAACTGGTGCAGTCCAGTGGCTAAAACTAGTGCATGAAATACAAAGAAATAATAATAATAATAATGAAATCACATATTATAGGAAAAGTGACTTTTATTGAAATCTTTCACAGAGTTAGTTGTGAATATGGTGCACCATGCATACTGCACAATGCATACAATGTGAGATTAAGACACCATTACGACGTCAGCCTCTATGTGTGTGCTCCAGTATGCTGGTCACAGAAACAAGACTCATCGCCATATGTACCAATACAATAGCAGCCTCCTCATGACAACCATTCTGCACATCTAATATTTACATCGTTTTGTACCGACACACCTTGGATAAAGACAGCTTTGGGATGGTGGAAGTGGGGAGGGAGCTAAAAGTAGATATCCCAAAAGTCATTTGAGATACAATCACAGATGAACTATTGCTCTTCAGGCCATTGCCTATCAAAAACAGACTCATTCACACACACACACACACACACACACACTTTTATTTGTCTTTTACTGACTGACATGGCATTTTGTACTCTTTTATCCAACTCCAATAATAATAATAATAATAATAATAATAATATATTAGATTACCACGCTCAACACCCACGCACTCAAACGTGTGCACTTATTCATCACTGAACCGTTTGCTCAACTTGTTTTAGCCTGTGCTACACAAATGGCAGTGATTAATTACTGTCCAGTACGGCTGTTAGATCCAACAGGCATTATTGCTCATCTGATCATATTTGTTCCCCTCCTCTGTGACTCACGTAAACTGATCCTAAACCATCAAGCTGAGAGAGAGGTTCGTTCAAATAAATAAACCAAAACTTAAACTCTCCCAGTCAGACAAGTTGTGTCAAGTCCACACAACAAGGCATGGCACCATTGAACTGATGCCCGGTGTTAAGTCATGAAGGAAAAGCGGATTGAGGAGAAAATTTCTGAAAAATAAATAAAACAAGTACAGTTCCATACACCATGAAATGGTCTTCAAAATCCACTTTACCGTTGTGAAATTGTGACAAGAATTAGTCAGGCTCTCTCCATCTGAAACTGACACACAGATCCTCTTTGGCCTGATAAAAACAAATCATCCCTTCTTGCAATTTGCTTCGGCAAGGAAGTGTCTGCCAAAATAAATGCAATTGAATGCAGAAGTCATTCAGCAGCCATGTGCCATTTAGTATTATATATTTCCATTGCATAATACACAGGCCTGCTCTGTATGCCAGGTCCAGTGTAACGGTGCCCCCTAAAGTCCTGCACATGTAATAGCATGTGAGAAGCGACACTAAAACGGTGTGAACACACAAAGAAAAAAACAAAACGATATCCATCCTGAGTTTGATGAAAACTAATGTCCACTCTGTCCATGTAAAACAGCATTTACAAAGGGAAAGTGTGAATGGATGTAACTGCAAGTATGCTAATAATGTTAATAAGCAGATGCATTTGATTGATCTATCCATGTGTGATGAAACATCATGCATGTCTCACAGTCACTGTATTAATACTCAATCAGACATGCTTCATTGTCTAGTCACACATTAGTGAAATAGTCTCTGAATCTCTTTTCCTTCTGCAAAGCAAGACAACATGTTTCAGCTGTGAGTTGGCCAAGGCCTTCAACAAGGCAGGATGTTTAACTGGCTTTTCAGTTAGATGCACTGCTCATGTTCCTCATTCATTACTTTGTCTTCTGGCTCTGGAGTGCTTGTGTGAGTGTTTGCATTATGTCCAATGGGAATACCTTGTCCTTTGTTCATCAGCCTAAAATGAAAAAATAAATCAGGGGTCAACATATCCACAGGTCCACAATCTGCCCAGCGTCGGGCCAGCACTGACGTAGCAGCCCAGTTTCTGTGATGGAACATCAGTTACACCTTATACAAATTACCAGGACTGGTTAAAGCAAGTTGTCCATTGCCCATGTCACTAAATTCATCTTCTAAAAGCCCTGATGCATCTGCGTTCAGAATGCAGTCATGATAGCTGCTGAAGCTAATGTTGTCCTCCTTCAGCTCTATGGTCCAGAATGGGGCGTTCAGCTTGCGGTTCTGATATTCTCTGTAAGTGTACACACCACCTATCACTGCCAAGAGAGCAATGACAACTATGATGATGACGGCCAGGACAATGATGTTGAACTGGTTCCACGGGACCGGAGTCACTGTGGTGGTGGTGTTGGGGGTGGAGCTGCCCAGGCTGCTCAGCAAACTTGTGGAGAAAGTGGTGAATTGTGCTGTAGCATTGGGGCTGGAGGTCATGGTGGTGTAGCGAAACCAGTGGGTAGTGGTTGAAGGAGTAGTGTGGACGACTATGGACAGGGCAAGAGAGAGAGAAGGACAGTTTGAGACAATATGCATCTAATAAAATACAACATATCCAAATGAATTAAATTATGCATTAAACTCCAGTGACCTTTCAGTGATATTCCTGTACCGCTGCTGAATATAAGTTGTGAATGTGAGTTTACAGTGTTTATTGAATGCAATGAGAAAAAAGACCGTGTACATGACATAGTAAGAAAATGAGATGTGTTTGTGGGCTGCATTCAGAAAACTAAATTCTAGTTTGAATTTCTAAAATTCTAGTTAAAATTCAAAATTCTAGTCTGATTTATAAACAAATTACTTGGTTCTTTTAATGAATAATTCAAAAAACAAACAAACAAAAAAACTGAATAATTTTTGAATAAGTCTGACTAAACTTCTGACTCACTTACCGAACTGACAGTTATCGTTGAACTGCAAGTAATCACGATCTCGAAACAAAGCAAATTTTATGTACCTAAGGTTTGTTAAAAAAATTGGTGCCATTACTGTCTAGATTCCAAATGATGTTTAATTAAATACATTTCTTTCACACACACACACACACACACACACACACACACACACACACACACAATATTTAAATAGATCAAAAGTGGCACTAAAGATATTTATAATGTTACAAAAGATTTCTAATATAAATGCTGTTCTTTTTAAACTTTCTATTTATCAAAGAATCCCAGGAAAAAAAATATTAAAAGCATTGTAATGCTTTTAATATTGATAGAGTAAAAAATAGAGCAAAAAAGAGAGTATAGGAAGAGAAGAAACAAAGTAAGAGGAAGGGAATGAAAAGTGAGAGCAGCAAAACAGTCCCATGTGGATCCCTGATCTAGTGTAATGTAGAGAACAGATGCTGCACACTGGTAGAAGGTTCACAGGCAGGAGCGATTCCATCTGTTCAGTAGAACACACAATGTCAGACCATACGCAGTGTACATAAAGACTGAAAACCTACCTCACAAAACATGTAAGGTTCATCATGCAGTGTTATTTTAGTATTATTTATATACTATTATAGTATTTATTAATATTTTGAATTAGCTTTAATTTTTATATTTTCATATTTCAATTTTAGTTTATGTTTTAATTTTTTTACATGTTTTTGTCATTTTTATTAAAAAATTTTTTCTTATATAGGTTTTATTTTTAGTTTTAATTTTGGTCATTTTAGCACATTTAGTACTTTTAGTTATTTCAGTTAGTTGCCAAGGCAACATTTCTAATAAATTTTAAGAATAAAGTTTTTCGTATATTTATATTTGATTTTATTACAGCTGGTATTTCAATTACCAAAAACTGAAAAGTTTTAGTTTTTTTTTTTTATGTTAACAATAACAACACAACTACAACACTGTCATTATGGGAAACACTTTATCAGAGATATTTCAGCCATTGTTGGAAAGTCAATATGTTGCCTTCTGGAGCACCATTAGTGTACCTCTATAATGGGACGTCATCAGTGAGCGGCAACATGGCTGGAGCAGAGCTCAGACAGGCCGAAAGGGAAAAGAACAATTTATTATTGTTGGCTGAGTGGAAAGATTGACGAAAAGAGAGTGTGGATTTGGCTGACTTACTGGAGTGATAAATCACTCTTTTCTTCTTCCTCTTGCTTTCATATATTCACCCTAGGGTCCAAGCTCACTGTTTGGCAACCCGAGTCAGCCTGCCTGTGGGAATGTATGATCTGTCCTCTTTACAGTACGCCACTGATAAAATCAGCATTGTACAGACGGATGTTGTGAGTCAGAACACTGATCTGGGATTAGTCATTCTACAACACACCCTCTCTTCCCCTCTCTGAAAACCACAGTCACAAAACACGCAAGCACTTTTCAGTCACCTCTTAAAATAGTTGCTTAAATATATTAATATAAAAAGTTCAGGTACTTCCTGTTCACACAATCTATCCTGTAGGGCTGGATAACATCAACGTGATGCATTTAATATGTTGCAATACAAGTAAATCACAACTGAAACTACACCAAATGCATGAGAAAGCGATTCAGGGTGTCCACGAGAAAGAGTTAATCTGTGGGATCAGTTTCAACCTCTCTCAACTGATTCTCTTCACTTTTCTTTAGTACTGAAGCAGCTCTAACTGCAAAGACAAATGATGGTTTCAGAGTTACAGCTTTAATTGAACTGTTGAAAATGGCATGAATGAGCATAATAAAAAAGAATGCGAAATACAGATGCAATAATGTGAACAAAAAAAAAAAAAATCAATAAATGATTGTATCGGCACAGCCATAGGCGGAGCGTGTGTAAGGCCACGGGGACTTGGGGCAAAAATGCCACTAAATTGGACAAAAATGCCCCTGCACAAACAAATTAAATCTATTACGTCTGTTGCTAACAAAGTGAATATGAATAGACAGTGTCGATTGTGGCATTAAATTAAGTTCAGCTCATGTTGCACGCACCGTATTTCATTTTAGGCGTTTTTACAGTTTTTAACCAATCACACACAATTCTGTTGAGCTTAGGAATGCAATGTCCAATCAGAGGCGTTCAGATGAGTCATCGTTGAAACAGCTCAGTTTTGTTGAGTGCGCGCGCGTTCGCTGACTGAATTCCGGACTCTTGCAAATTCTCTCATCATAAACAACAAAGTGATGTTTAATACATTTGGCTGCTTGTAGCCTTACCCTGGAGTTGGTTCACCCTCCGCCTATGGGCACAGCCCTAATTTACCCGACTGCAGCCAAAAATCACTAGAGGTTTTACTACTGCAGGCTCTCACCTGTAGGAGTGCAGTTCCTGGCGAGTGCGTCCCCTGTAAAGCCCTCTGCGCAGCGCTCGCAGTGTGGCCCTGTAGTGTTGTTGATGCAGCTCAGGCAGTGGCCCGTGTCCAGGTGACAGATCCGAGGGGATATGCGGGGGTCTCCATTCCCGCTGCAGTTACAGGGAAGGCAGATGCTGTCGGCGTTGTAGAAGCCATCACTACACTGCTCACAGTTGGGACCCTGGTACTCTGGCTTGCACTGGACACAGAAAGGCTGGCCGCTTGAGTCTAAACACATATAGACAAAAAGAATGTTTAAGGTTATAGACTAGATTCACTCTGTCAAAACAGGATGAATTAGTAACCAGACAAGAGCTTATTAAAATATCTTAGTACAGTAGAGGACATTTTCACTGAAATAACCAAAGGGCTTCTGCTATGACAAAGGCATTTGAAGACCCAGAGTTTGTTTCATTTGGCCACCAGATGGCAGAATCTTTTAAGGATGTTGAGGACAGCGTGAAGGGAAACTGAGGTCTTTGTTTATACTAGGCTATATTCAGTTATAGTCAGATGAACTTTTAACCTCCAATCATTTTGTAAATGTGTTAGGTAAGATTTTCTTTCTTTTGCATTTGATTGCAGACCAAGAAATCAAACAACAGGCAAATCCGGCCTATGAAAAGGGCTGATGTTTTCTTGAGCTTAAATTAAAAAAATGTGAAGACACTCTTCCCCATGCACACACACACACACACACACACACACACACACAAACAAACAAACAAACAAACTACTGCCTAAAGTCAAAAGCACATTTGCTTCAAAACCTGCTTTTCTTGAGGATGACACATACTGCAGATAAACATCTTTCTTCTGTCTGATAACATGACTGATGTTTGTCACATCAAAGACTGAAAAAAGAATATAAAATATTTGAGAAATTTCACAATTGCCAGTTTGTCCACAAGATAATGTGATGAATGCATACTGTAAATGTAATTTTTCCATTTCTAGTGCAGTTAAGAACACAAAAATGTTAATGAACTTTTAACTGTTCTATATTCTTAGGACAGAAATGTCACATGAAGGGTGGATACTGAAAGTAGACATACAGTGCGACCTGCCACTGCAATTAAACTGCTTGCAACTAAATAACTCATAAAATCAGCATGATGATTATATGACTGCTGGGAAAGTACTGAGGAACTACTGAGAAATTTATAGTGCATTGTATGTGTTTTCTAAAGTACTTGCAATTACAATGCAACTAACAGATTATTTTCAAGAGCAATATCACATTGTGGGACATTTCGGTGTCTGACACTAAGGAAATTAGTTGTCACCTACTGCTCATATAAAGTGATTACTTTCTGTGGAGAAAAAAGTAGAGATGATCCAAAAGAGGCACTTTTTAAAATCATTTAATGAGCACAGCAGCCTCAACCAAATGTGTTTCTCTCTCTCTCTTTCTTTTGGCAGAACTAATTGGCAGGCCCAGACACAATCTGTAAACTTTTTTGCATTTTCTTCACTGAATTTTTGGGGAGATTTGGAGGTTGCTCTTTTAGAGCATATTTTTCCGGGATTCTTTGATGAATAGAAAGTTTAAAAGAGCAGTAAAATTATAAATGATCAATTTAATGTATCACTGCAGAATAAAAGTATTCATTTCTTTAAAAGAAAATGTTTAATTAGTAGTGTAAAACATTTTGAATGACAGGATGGCCTTGCGATCATTGTAGTCCTTCTTTTAACCAGTGCATTTCTAAACAATAACAAATACGGACATCGATACAAAAGTCGTCAAAGGCAATCTATCCCTCCATAAAAAGCTCAAAAAAACAAAAACAAAACTAAATAAAAAAATAAAAATACTGAGCTCATCCCAACATAGATGGTAAAATACATTAGTTCAAAACTAGAAGAAAGAATCGATTTTATAACCTGGCCCAATGAAGCAGAGGTAAAATAAAAGGAAAGTGAGAGAGAGGAACTGAGGAGGAGGAGGAGGAGGAAAGAAGAAAGGGACAGTTAAAGCACAAACCATGTTGAGCCATACAAGAAGAGAGAGAGAGAGATAGACCTGCTGTGATTCAAATACGGTGGGTACGGAAAGTATTCAGACCCCCTTCAATTTTTCACTCTTTGTTATATTGCAGCCATTTGCTAAAATCATTTAAGTTAATTTTTTTTCCTCATTAATGTACACACAGCACCCCATATTGACAGAAAAACACAGAATCGTTGACATTTTTGCAGATTTATTAAAAAAGAAAAACTGAAATATCACATGGTCCTAAGTATTCAGACCCTTTGCTCAGTATTTAGTAGAAGCACCCTTTTGATCTAATACAGCCATGAGTCTTTTTGGGAAAGATGCAACAAGTTTTTCACACCTGGATTTGGGGATCCTCTGCCATTCCTCCTTGCAGATCCTCTCCAGTTCTGTCAGGTTGGATGGTAAACGTTGGTGGACAGCCATTTTTAGGTCTCTCCAGAGATGCTCAATTGGGTTTAAGTCAGGGCTCTGGCTGGGCCATCCAAGAACAGTCACAAATTTAAGGGGGTCTGAATACTTTCCGTACCCACTGTATATCTAGCAGAGAGGCAATTTTTATGTTACATACGGAGAGGGGCAGTGAATCAGGGGGCTCGATGACCCTCCTATCTTCATTTGCCCAGACTCAGCAACTGCATATGGCCGACAGCAGGATATAAAACCCAAACCTCCAGGCAGTGATGTACACCCAGGGAATACTACACTAGAAAGACCAATTTTCCACATTTCTCAAGCATAAGGGCAATAACCATCATGGTAAGATAATGACACAATGAAAGGATGGAGAGAGACAGAGGCAGAAAAGAGACCATTTAGATACATATCACCACGACAGTAAAAAAAAATCACGTAGGGACAAAGAGCTTGAGCTCCTCCGAGCTCTTTGAACTTAAAACGATTACTGCTATACAGAATTAGGAACATTCACACAAATTAAATGAACAAGAGAATGAAAGAACAAAGAGAAACAGAAAAAAACAGACCTCTTGAGCTGTTGGTAGTCAGAGTAAGATCAATGTAAACACACACAGAGACACACAAACTTCTTTTGTTTGGTCTCACCTGTATGTGTTTATTCCAAAAAGCCGTTTCCCACTTCTTTTGGCGGCAGCAAAAACTTGACAAAAAAATTCAGGACTGCTTGGCAGCGCAAATGTCCCAACACATTAAAGCATACAAAGATTTCTGGCGACACAAAAGAAATGCTTCCTCATGTAGCTGTGACTCGGACTCGTGACAATAATGTCTGAAATGCGGCTAGTCAATGTTTAACCATCTCATAATTGTATTGCCGGCAGAAGCTTCTGTAGTGTGGTGACTTTTACCTAGTTGCTTTTTCAGCGTCACAAGCATACACACACAGACACATGCAACATTTGATGCACAAGCTCAAACAGGTATGGACATGCTCACGCGCTACAGTCATTCCAAGAGTTTTCACACTTCCTGACCACCAAGAACAGAAAACCCACAAATGAAAGAAATACAGAAGATACAGTGAAGAATAAAAAGTATATAATGTACCATAATATAATATATAATGTTTACTGTTCATTTAACAAACTTAAATGTACAGTAAACATAATGCAGAGTAAGGGGACAAATTACTCTTCTGCTCTCTATATTAGATATGTAGCTATTTCTTGTCTTATATTTTCATGTTTTAATACTGGCCATAAAGAAAACAGCAGTGGCAAATAGCAGACTTTTAACAGACTGCTGAATCAAAGCTGAAGCTCTGGTGGAATAAAGCAGGCGACTTCATCAAAATTATAGCAACTGACACTGCATGGCAGATAACAAGCCAACCAGTGCTAGGTCATTTCCAATGCAAATTCAGCCAGCATATGCAAATCAAACATGCATTTCATTAAGGAAATCTAGCATTTGCAAGGAGAGCAGAGAGATTCTGTTCAAAAGATGCCACTTGTAAAGAAAAAATACATTACAAATTGCTAAAGGAAACTCAATTGAGAATGACTGAATGAATATCTACACTACACTCACATGCCAGTTGAATTCTACATGAATGTGCAGCTAGCTTTAGACTGTGCAGCTTTTAGCAGTTTTCTGCCTTAAAATAAGTGAGACGTCTACAGAGTAACTTGGGGGAGGGAGTCTTGGATGATGCCATAAGCTTGTGACAAATAATATAATACACACACACCACTCAAAAAGTTTGTGGTCGGAAGATTTTTTTAAAATGTTTTTGATTAAAATCTCTTATGATCAACAAGGCTGTATTTAATCAAAAATACAGCAAAAACAGTAATATTGTAGAATATTATTACAATTTAAAATAACTTATATTTAAAAATATTTTAAAATGGCAAAGCTCAATTTTCAGCAGTGTCACATAATCCTTCAGAAATCATTCTAATATGCTGATTTGGTGCTCAAAAATGATTTCTTATTATTATCAAGGTTGAAAACAGTTGCGCTGCTTAATATTTTTGTAATACACTTTTTTTTCAGTATTCATTAATGAACAGAAAGTTCCAAAGAACATTATTTATTTGAAATAGAAATCTTTTGTCTTTACTGTCATTTAGATCAGTTTAACGTGTCCTTGCTAAATAAAAGTATTGATTGAAGAAATGACAACAAACGTCCTAACTACATACATGCAAAAAATATATAAACTATAGTGAAATACAAAGAACATTAAGATATTACTTTTGAGATATTCAAGAAAATATTCAGAGAGGTGTGAATGGAGGTATCTTTCAACTGATATAAATAATTGAAATAATAGATTTTTTAATTTAATGTTCTGTTACATCTACCTTCTAAAGCCCCTCCAAACTTCAGACAGATCAAATAATGGCTTTGTTTCCCATGAAACCTGACAAATAATGACTGACAGCTGCTTTGGAACAGACATTTACACCGGTATTTACATATTCATGAGACACTCTGTAGGAGAGACCTGCAAAAACAACCTAATTAAACCAAGGAACACAATATGGTTAAATATGTACAGTATTGATAGATTAAGACTTGCAGGATCCCGGAGCTGTCACAAGAGAGTTGAATAATTCCACATTTCAAAAACTCATCCACCTAGTTCATCAAACAATAAGCAGTACAACATCTACATGAATTTATAATGGCAGATGTGTGAGCTTCATCTGCGCCTGTCAATTTTGCTCCACTTACAGGGTCTCACCAAATCATGTGTGTGTTTTTGATTTAACAATTCACAACAGAAAGTGTCAAGGCCATGTCACGGTAACAATAGGAGGTACTAATAATGACTTGTTCACTGTTCAGGACAATTGATTTCACTCAGTCACTGAGACAGCATACATTTGTTAATTCAGACAGTGCTACATGGACAAACAAAGAATTACTGAAGCGAAGCAAATCCAGCCATTTATAGAGATTAAATCACTGTCTTCAGAGTGTTTGCTGTACAAGACTTGAAATCAGAAAAGCAACTTCCTTCAAAATCTTTTTTTTTCCCCTGATGCAGATGGAAACGTTCATCAAACTTAAAAACACAGATGCTTCAGATACTGCAGAAGGGGTCAATACAGCATTCCAGCAGAACTACAAGACACAATGGCTGCTGTATGACACCTATCTAATGTGCATATCACTGCACCCATCAAGGCCATTATCCATATTTTCTATGCCAGGGACTATACAATGAAAATGTGTCCTTAAATTATTTATTTATTTATGAATCATTACGTAGTAGCCATTTTATAGAAACATTTGGGCACTCAGGGTCATACTGTATTGTAAATAAAGTTATGGCCTAAATTTAAGAGGAGAGCAAAGAAATAAAAATGTTAAAAAAATTTTAAGCATTAAAAGAATTGTCTAAAAATGGAGCTTACTTTACTAATAAAGCTAGCTAACATAAACATACTTAAAGGGGTCATAGGATGCTACATGCACTTTTACAAGTTGTTTGAACTGAAATGTGTGTTGGCAGTGTTTGTACACAACCACCCAGTGGCGGAATAAGACTCTTTGGTGCATACATATGCTACATATAGTTTTGTGAGGATTTTAACTGAAAATAAAACTTACAAACTCACTCGTTTACACTTTGCCCCTTTCTTGATTGCCAATGGCTGCAAAGTACAACATGAAAGCGCAAGGCTGACGCTCCGGATTACATTTGTTTCTGAAGGGAATGTGCCCCCGATCTACATAAATGCGTCTATGTTCGCGCGAATCATTCATGATCCAGCCTCATCTACAGAAGAAGCGAGTATAATGTTTTGTAATGAATCTTTGCAAATCGCCTTTCCTAATAATGTGCTAATTAGCAAGTTTCA
>NW_015552551.1:204314-204395 GCF_001515605.1 Sinocyclocheilus anshuiensis
AATAGAGACATAGCTGCTGTTCCAACCAAGCAAAATTGATTTGTTTAACCCAAACTAAAGAATAATAATGATAATAATGTG
>NW_015552551.1:215645-226339 GCF_001515605.1 Sinocyclocheilus anshuiensis
AAACTATGTTACAGACTTTTCATTAAGACCCTAAAGAATCATATCAACTTGTGGAAAATGGGCATCCTATGACCACTTTAAGCTTACATACACACATAAGCTTACATTACACAAACAAAAAATTATTAGTATGATTTTAACCAATATACACTGCTGTTAAAAAGTTTGGAGTTGCTAAGACTTTTTTTTAATAGGAAAATAAGTCTTTTATACTCATTTTGCAGTATTACAATTTAATATAATTTTTAGTTAAACGTTAGTTAAATAGTTTTCTATTTGATATTTTAAAATGTAATTTATTCCTGTGATGCAAAGCTGAATTTTCAGCAGCCAGTCTGTCTTCAGTATCACATGATCCTTCAGAAACCATTTTAATATGCTGATTTGATGTTCAACATTTCTTGTAATCACAGTTAAACATAGCTGTGCTACTCATTTTCATGAAAACAGTGATAGATTTCTTCCAGGATTTCTTGATGAATAAAAAAACCCAGCATTTATTTGAAATAAATCTTTTGTATAGCATTTATTAATTTCTTCTCTTTCTGAGGATGGTGTTAATTCTGTATCTATGCACAGTATTTTGTATTTCGTTAGTGGAATTTTCTATGGCGGACTGCCTTACACAAAAAACATAGTACTTTTAAATACTATACTGTATGCGGCACAGTTTGAATGAAACAAACTAGCATATTTACACTCAACTCTCAACGAGTTTGCTGTTAGATCTAAGCAAAGAGCTTCTGGCTGTGAGTGCTGAGGGATGCATCCAGACTGTAGATGACCAAGGACACAATTAGAGGAAGAGAGAAAAAAAGTCCCTAAGCACCAGTCGGACAGTGACTAAAACTGGACTACATAAGTCAAACAGGAGTTGTGTTATGAGCGGTCTACTGTTTCCACGCTCTCACTAATACTGAATATTGGGTGTTATATTTCATGACTGTGCTTTAAATTTGATCTTTTAAATAGTGACATCACACCATCCCAGACCAAAAATATGTAGTGTTAATTACACTTATGCTAAGGGCACACATCTTTTATTATCAGAGCAATTAAAACGTCAGATAAAAACTTGATAAAGAACCATTCTGGCTTTGATCCATCACTTAAATCCTAAAAGAGCAGTATAAGGCTCGCCAAGCCACAGGTTAAAAGGTTTATCTTTTATTTGGGTTATGGCACTGGCACTCAGGGGTTATACAGTAGCAGTTTTCTATTTTAAAACATAGCTACAGTAGAACAGGAAGCGTGCAAACGGGGGCAACCTGCAACCCACCTAGAGCTACATCAGTCTCTCAGATGCTGAGACTTGAACCAGCAACCTTTCAATCACAGCAGCAGAGCTAATACCTCCCATGGTGCAGTGCAGGATGTAAAGTTATGATCTAAGCCATGTGCTCTGCTCTTGTGCTGAGTGACCTTTACCACAGCACATGTGTTAATTAATCACTTCCATCCTCTTGTTGGTGCTTTGACATTATGATATATTTCCATTGTTTAGATCCCAGTAAAACATAGCTTCCCCAGTTAGCTCTATAGAGACGTCCAAGTGTAATATAGAGGCCGGCTGAAGGTACACTCATCTCTTCAGGGAGTTTTGTTAATAAAAGTGTGGCCTTGATGAGTAAATGCGGAATTCATTTAACACTCATGTGCTCCCCTGTACCTCATCAGGCTGCATCAGGGATTTATGGGCAGAATAAAATAAGGTCTGTTGTCCAATCAGCCGCTGTCCTGACTGTGCTGGTTATTAGCATTCCATTACCATAATCACTAATCCTCAAAGGCTGAACCTGTAGTTCCCATTTGAGTGTGGGCTGCTTTTCGAATACAGGCATGATGATGAATACTCTCTCTTTTATGCAGACTTTTCTCATTATATACTTTGTCAGGAGTCCTTACTTTTCGATTGAGGAGTCAAGCCACATTAATTATTCATTAGCTAAGTTTTGGAAGACTATGTATAATCTCAAAATGCTATTTATCAGTTGTTCCTCCAAATCAACAGCAGAAATGCCGGATCAGGGGGAGAGATAGAAAGAGCTCTGGGCATGCATGTTAGCTTGCTCTTAAATCACATATAAGAGCCTAATACAGCTTCTATCACACAGATGTGCCTTGAGTTATGCTGATATGCATCAGTTAGCAGCATTTGCATAAATATAACTGGCAACCAACTGACAATTATAAAACATATATGCATTTTTGTAGTGTATAACTTGATTAAGAAAGCATCAAGAAGAAAAATATATGTGCTCTCCAATTGCAAACGCAGTTGCAATGCTAAATACACACCAAGAACTAAGATGAAAGTGTTTATACATCCGTACTTCTATTTAATGGAATAAGACAATGGTAGTTATGCAAATATGAATGGTTAGATATTACTGTATGTTTTTCAAATGACAGTTCAGGGTGAGGGTGAATCTTGGAAAGGCAAAAGATTAATTCGCGCTTACCATATTGGATAACAGTTGTGCCTGAAAAGCAGTTTACCCCCCAGATTAGTTTTATGACCATCATTTTAGAGAGCCAGATGAAAAGACTGTCAAGGCCTGCAAAACCCACACCACAAATAAGACCAGATGCCTCAAATCCCAGAGCAGGTGACTGTGAGTATGGCGGTTACCTGGTATAGATGGCAGAAAGTGTTAATCAAGGTGCTGATGATTACAGGTGCTTGGCTTTGTGAAAATAGTCACTTCTGATTTAAAAAAAAGTGGCTAATCGACATTACCAAACAAACAAAAAAAAAAGATATGTAGCCATACAGTTAACGTGTTGTACTTCGTAATTTCATAAAATGTTCATTTTTGTTTTTACATGTAATAAATCAAATATAAATACACATCAGTTCAAAGGTTTGGGGCAGTAAGATTTTTTTAATTATTTGAAGAAATTAATGCTTTTATTTAACAAGTATGTATTTGAATTGAATTGATCAAAAGTGACAGCAAAGACTTTTTGCTTACACTGTTTATTACAAAATATAAAAAAATACAAAATACAAAAACTTACAAATTATTATTAAAATTACATATTATTATTAAAGATTTCTGTTACAAATATATGCTGTCTTATAAACTGTTTTATAAGAAATGTTTCTTGAGCATTGAATCAGCATATTATAATTATTTCTGAAGGATCATGTGGCACTGAAGACTGGAGTAATGACTGTTGAAAATGTAGCTTTGCCATAACAGAAATAAATGACATTTTAAAATATATTAAAATAGAAAACAGTTATTTTACATTGTAATCATAGTTCACAATATTGTTATACTGTTTTTAGTGTATTTTTGATCAAATAATGCAGCCTTGGTGAGGAAAAGAGACTCGCCCCAAAATTTTAAGTGGTAGAGTATTAAAAATACAACCCCCCAAAAAACAAAACTTTTCTTAGTTTGAATTTTTATAAAGTGGAGTATCATCTTTATTTTATTTTTTATTTTTGAAAAAAAAAAAAAGAAGATTGTGACTATAATTCTTTTAGTGCATGTTATAATGTTTCTCCTGTTACACAAAAACAGCAGCTACACTGTGTCAACATTTGTGATCTACCCTACTGTAATATCTGGGAACACTGAACACCCACCTGCCCTTTTGCTGGTCTATGTGGTATTTATCCGTTGTCAGGTCCTACCTTACATCAGCTTGCAAGGCTACAAGAACATTGCTGCTGTCAGCAAATCCAGAAACCCCTTCACAAAACAATATCACGCAATTCCACACAAACACATGGTGAATAAACCATGAGACAGAGAGACAGAGCACTGTGGGACTGATCAAAACACTTCTGAATAAGAAACAAGAAACACTCCCATCCGTTCTCGCCTTTACAGTATTTCATAAACATATCCTGTGAGGGTTTTGTTCAGAGTGGAGGCCCAGAGAGGAGAAAAAAAAAAGTTTCCAGTTTCACTTTCACTTAAAATAAACCTCTCTTCTATTAAAAGTCCACCCACCCAGAAATTCAGACAGCAGGCGGTTGGCCAGAATGATGCAAGACACATAATCCAAAACAGATGAGAGGGGGTACTCCACATATGCCAGATGTGGAAATCTCCTCTGAATTTCCTACAGCAGTGGCCAATAAGAGCTCAATAATAAAGTTAGCAGGCTACGCTAACGTCAGCTACACTAGCCTGGCATGCATGTGGGAAGGACTCACCGAGCTTACAGCTGCCTGTGGAGGTGACACTTGAGCAGGGGCAGGGGACACAGGGCTCTGTCATGGGAGAACTGGGACTTCGGTAGAAATTATATCTGCACTTCTCACAGCTGGGTCCTTCAGTGTTGCCTTGGCAGTTCATGCAGATGCCTGAAAGAACAGGGGGAGGGAGAGAGGGTTGAGTAAACAGACCCACAGCTGTGACTGACAGGACTTTGGTCCAGTGAGGTTGATGAGAGGGAAACGGAGTTCAGTGGCACTAAGGTAGACATAAAAACCTGAAGTTAGAAAACCTATAGGTAGCGTGCAAAACTGCAACACATGAAAACAAGGAAGGAACTTCCTCACACCCCGCCAGAGCAAGTGCAAATCTAATGAAAAAATACTAACAGAGAGTTGCCAAAACAAATAAAACACATATTAAAACTTGAATGAGCTCTTTTTGCATGTGCCAATAACATTCAAGTGAACTCTTTACGGGTTGAGTGGTTTGAACAACTTTTATTTTATTGATTTGAAATGGTGTTTGAAAGCCAAGTGAAAAGAGAACACTTTAACAAGCGATTGCATAATTCAGAGAGGAAGTACGAGAAATCACACACACACGCACTGAATGGCATTCCTCTGATTATTATATAACAAGCCCAACCTGACATGTGCATCAATAGTGCAGTTTCTATTTGGGAAAAAGTGATCAGCTGAAAAACTCTTGTAAGTGATGAATGAGAGTCATGAGAGTCATGATGAGAGAAAAAGCAAATACAGTGCACAGTAATGAACGAGTGGAAGGAAACAGCAGAAGGAAGGACTGAGTGAGGATTGAGGTGTTGTTTGGATCTAGAACAGGATCTGACAGCGTTTTCACATGTGACAATGATCCAAGAATTCCAAGATTTTTCATTTTTTGAATGAATTATCCCTTTGAAATGACAAAGGTAAGTGAAGACTGCATCATTTCTTAGCCAATGCCTCTAGGTCTGATATTTTGTTATTTAATGCAAAGACATTCATTACATTAACATTTATAATAATAATTTAACTGATAATCATGATTATTTTGCTCAAAATATAAATCACTCAGATTTCCTCAATATAAACCACAATTATGAATTATTGAAATTTCTTTTTACATTTCATCAGGATGATTGCACTTTCATGTAAGCACAAATCAAAGACACTGTCAACTCATACACTGGGTTTATTTTACTTCATTTAGTTTCCTGATATATTTATAATTTATATTAACACATAACAATAACAAAAATATTGAAATTTCTAATATTAATTTCAATCATTCCAAATTTTGTTTTACTTTGAATTGTAGAACAGAGGTAGTGTATGTGCATTTATTCAGCAACCACAATATCGCAAACAATATAGTCAAGATTCATGTTTGGATTTATCACTGAGAAGGTTTGCACACAAATTCAGTGGCGGAAGGAACACAGACTGGATAAATGCATGTACTAATGATTCAGCATCTTTTAGGCTGACATAGGGACGGAGTCTGGCAATACGACGGAGTTGAAGGAATGCAGCTTTAGAGAGTTTAATAATACAAGTGTCTAATATAAGAGCCAAGAGTGATACCTAAGCTGCTGACAGCGGCAGATGGAATAATTGATATACATGATTGTCTGTGTTTTCAGATTGTGAACGCTTTTTTTTTTGCAGTGCAGAGAGAGAACGTGTGCATGGTTGCCAGGTGAGGAACATTAAATAAACACTTGATGGAAAATGTATCTATTTATGGATAAAGCTTTGAGAGATTTAGACTCTTGACATCTGGCAACCATGAAAGCTAGCCTTGTTATAGATAATGTAAATGTCACAAAAAAATGTTTTCATGATAAATAATCAGCAGGGCAATATCGCAATGATTATGCTTAATCAAGAGAAGCAGAAATCGTCATGATTAAAATAATAATTGTGTAGCCCTACTTCATACATTTAGCGGATGGTTTTATCCAAAGAGACGCACAATAGAGGAGCATAAGCAATTCATCACATTCATACATTTTTAATTGCGGAATCAATGTCCAAATACATTTTGGGACCACTGCAGTTCTCAGTGAGCAACTACCTTAGACAAAGAAAGATTAATGACACAAATTAACCAAGCAACAGTCACAATTAATGAAAAACTGCATCGCACAGGTGTAAGCAGCATCACTAGTAATGAGCTGACTATAAGTTTCTGTACAGCTGTCATCAACACGAACATTTACGCTTGTGTGATCATCTCTGTAGTATGAGAATGCAGCCTTTGTGTTTTTGTACAAGATGGCTATCTGAATTAACTTCATAACATTTGATCTGACACACCAATATCACAGACAGTCAGGCAACGAGGCAATTTCTTTTTCTTCAGGTTCATTTGTCTCATCTGTCACTGGCTGTGCAGTCAAAAATAAATTGCTTTTCACAAATACACTGCTTAACAATTACAGGTTTTTATATGTTCTGAAGAAAATGTGAGTGGTACTTGGCTGTTCAAAACTCACCAACACAATGCCAGTGTTCAACTGCTAGTGTTCTTAATGGTTGCTAGGGCATTGCTAGGAGGTTGCTAGGCACTGTACAAACAAGACCGATTCGACTTCAGAAAACACCACTAATAAAGAGCATAAATAACAGAAGTGAGTGCTAAAAAAAATTGTGTTATGTCAAATTCAGGCACATTTTTATATTCAAAGTTACTTGAATTAATCTCAAAATACAAATATGGGATAAAATTACAATATCAGTTGATGACTTCAAGCATCTGTCCATCAATTGACATAAGGCAAGAGTCTGAATATCTTCAGGGATGAAAGCAGAAATATATTCTTTAAGAGCAAGACCAAGCAAACACTACAGAGATCCAACTCAGGGACAAAAGCACACAGATCAAAGAGGCTATGCATGCGTGTTTCAAAAGATGGGCTGCTGTCAGACCCACTTGAGTGTGCGTGTGTAAGTGTGTGCTTTTCCACTGGGTCTCCAGGACCAGACAGTAAAGCAGGAGGAGGATCATTAGTGTTCAAACGCTATTCCCTGTATTGAAGACGGATGAGTGTCCACAGATGAAGCCTATGCAAAGACTCCCCCTGGTCCAGCTCTAACTCTCCTTTCATTTCATAACAAGAGATTGACACAGAGGTAAGAGGGAAGCAAGACCAGTAATTCAGAAAAACAAACAATCAATGATGATGTATTTACATTATCACGAGGCAACAGACAAAACAAGTATCTAAATCTAGCTGAATCAGATGGACTGTCATGAACAAAATATAGGTAATGTTTCCTACAGTGTTTCGCAGCTTCTATATACCAACAACACTGTTTTGTATTCTAAAGTTTTAATTAAAATACAATTTATTATAATAAAACCTATTTGTGAATGTGTGTCTGTACCTAAAAACCACACACATTTAGTCAGTGAGTCAGATGTTAATTAGTAATTGCTCTGATTCATAGTCTTTTGTTTTGTCTTTTTTGTTTATCTCATCACATTCAATTAAGCCTAAAAACGGTCAACTTAGCTGAAATGTAATTTCTTTGGCAGTTGCAGAGCTGTGACTGAAAAGAGGGACAGGATACAATGGTGAAAGAACTCCAAGTGCTGTTGATTCTGCAAGAATTTACAGTGTAGTGAAAGCTTATAGATCAGCAGCTGCTAGTGTACAATCTGAGTCCACAAATCACTATTATGACAGTGGCCAGGAATTCACTGAACTGGGAGGAAGAATAATGAGCCGCATTGAGTGTGAGTGTCTGTGTATGTACAGTGGGTACGGAAAGTATTCAGACCCCCTTCAATTTTTCACTCTTTGTTATATTGCAGCCATTTGCTAAAATCATTTAAGTTAATTTTTTTTCCTCATTAATGTACACACAACACCCCATATTGACAGAAAAACACAGAATTGTTGACATTTTTGCAGATTTATTAAAAAAGAAAAACTGAAATATCACATGGTCCTAAGTATTCAGACCGTTTGCTGTGACACTCATATATTTAACTCAGGTGCTGTCCATTTCTTCTGATCATCCTTGAGATGGTTCTACACCTTCATTTGAGTCCAGCTGTGTTTGATTATACTGATTGGACTTGATTAGGAAAGCCACACACCTGTCTATATAAGACCTTACAGCTCACAGTGCCTGAATACTTTCCGTACCCACTGTATAAACCATTCTCATTACAAATTTGCAAAGATGGTTGAAAACGCATTGTGTTTTGCAAATTATAAACATTATAAATGTCCCAAACTCACCTAGACACTTATAGACACTGAAAACACCGGTTCATGAGCTCCTCGCAAGTAACACAACGGCACATGCCACTCTGAAGCATGCACAGCATCAAACTGTATACTTATATAATTTAAAACACAGCCCTTGTGATTTGATAATTGGATCAACTGGTGAGTGACACTATTTCATATACTAGCCAAAAACCAATTTTTACTTACATTTGGCACTTGGCAAGTGTTACATTTTGAACCCTGGCTGACATGCTAAGGGTGTCCAGCACACAGCCGCTAGTATAATTTTCTCATTTCCATAAACATATATACAGCAGTAGAGCTAATACAGTGGCTGGAAATCTGTTTATCCTTCAGTTCCTCGTGCTGCCCCATCTTCATAGAGAACGTGGTGCATGGTTGCTCAGAGCGCTTTGGAAAGAAAGTGGAAATGGTGCGGCCGCGATTTCCACGCATTTTTAGATGCTAGGAGCAGGGAAATCTATTTAGAGCGCCTTATTGTAGTAATTAAAATATCGATATTTGCCGCCAGATATCGATTCTCGTATCGCATGGAGAAGGACAACGATATATCGCCATATCGATATATTGTCCCACCCCTATTAAATACAAATGTATTTGAAAACATACCATTTTGCAGTTTGTTTAGTAATTGTTTAATGACATATTGCAATTCATATGTGTCATACTTCCCAGGTTGGAAAACACGTAAATCTGCATAAATACAGCAAAATCACAGTACTCAGATCTGATCATTGTATGTTTTTAGACAATCTGCAGATGTGCAATCTGCACAACCTGCAATCTACACAGAAAATGACCATAAAGCAGCTGATTCCACTGATCAATACATGACCAATTCCATCCCGGCAAGGGGCTATCCGTGAACTATCATTATTAATCTCACATTTAATCTCAACTTTCTCCAGGGGTTTGGGGGTTTGTCACTGTAATAAATGTACTTGGATAAAAGCATCAGTTAAATGACTAATTAGATATATAACATGAAGTTTCTGGAGATTTAGGTTCTTTGGCTACTTATGTTGTGTGCATGTGGGTGGCTCACCTGACTGTGGGTGGCAGTAGCTGCTATGATTATTGCATTGGCAAGGTTGGCACCCCGTGCTGCTGAAGTGCGAGAAGCCTGGGCAGCATGCATCACACTTGTCCCCGTGCACTCCAATCTTGCAGATGCACATGCCTGAACTGCCAGAAAAATACAGAGGAACAGTTATGGAGTTAGAAAGAGTTATACAGGCACAGAAAGAAAGACTTATTGTTCCTACAGAAGCATACAGTATCCTTCAAAAGCCAGACACAGAGAAGTTAAAACCTCTGTCCACATCAAACACCAGGTTTCCTCTGAACTGCCAGAATAGCTGCTCCTTCCCATCCATCACATGTTAATAGACCCGCTCCATGAAAGCTGAAGCAACATCTGTTAGAAATAATGCTGTAAACTAAAGGCATAAATACATAATTTATCTTTGATGGAAATCCAAATTGATAAATTTATCAAATTCAGGCATAAACAATATGAAATGACTAAGGTTTGTGGACAACAAATACCTAAATGTATTTCATTGCATTGGATTTAACAGCAGGTAGGATACACCAGAACCTTTCCTGCCCTGGGTTACATGAAAAATGATTACACACAGGTAAATTAGTCATTAGTGCCTGTGTGTGTAATACAATCTCTTTGTACTGCTTAGAAGAGAAACAGAGCAGGGTAAATGCTCTACGTGAGAAATTAAAGTGTAACAATATCAGAACACTTAAAATGAAAAGGAACAGAAATTCCCAGAGATGAGAAAACGTCTGATTATAATATTATACACTTCAGTCTTTGAAGAGCAAATGAGGAATGCAGAAGGATGATTTCTTCTGAGAGGCTTGTGAAATCTATGTGTGAAAATTATTTCTTTCAAGCACATGCGCACACACACACACTCTCAGAGTGAATTTACTCTCCACATGTACAATCAGAAGCTCTCTGCCTTTGCCTATACTCAAGAGTAATTAGACTACTTGCTATTCTGACTGATGCTGAGCTCAAAGTCCTGAGAAAAATAACCCTGACATGCTGGATCAGTTGAACTCGAGATCTCAAATCATATCAGTATTCCTACTGGTTTGATTAGGATACGCAATATTGAAATAATTCAAAGTAGGGGTGTGCGATATTGACAAAATATGATATCTCGATATTTTCTGGGATTTTATCGATAACGATAATTAGACAATATTTTGCTGAGTGTGTTATTGTG
>NW_015552551.1:226521-226819 GCF_001515605.1 Sinocyclocheilus anshuiensis
CCGTGGACAGCTGACTCCTAAAGTTTTTGATATTCTTCATATACAGTGTCAGTTCTGTGGTCTATTCTGTGGTCAGTTCACAGCAGTGACAGAGATTAATCTTTTCCAATAAGTTTAAATATATTTTTACTAGGGATGCACGATACTGAGCTCCTGTACTCGTACTCGTTAAAATGCCCCGATACCACACAGCATGTGATCAGTGCCATATTCAGACAAAGAAACACCTACAACAGAACAACAGACAGCAGAATGGAGTTATAAGAGATTAAGGATGTCTACGAAGTATATGTATGCA
>NW_015552551.1:226838-232728 GCF_001515605.1 Sinocyclocheilus anshuiensis
ACTGACTGCAAAGGCTCAAATGGGCCCTGCTGTAGTGTTTTAAGCACCAGAGACAGGTCCCATGAGGGTATGGAGAGGAGCCAGAGAGGATTTAACCTTCTCGCCACCCTAAGGAACCTGATGACCAGGTCATGCTTCCCTACCGACTTCCCTTCCATGGGGTCATGGTTAGCAGCAATCGCAGCGACATAGACTTTAAGGGTGGAGGGAGACAGCCTTCGCTCCAACCCTTGCTGCAAAAAGGAAAGCACGACCCTGATCGGGCATCTCCGGGGGTCTTCTCGGTGAGAAGAACACCACTCGACGAACAGGTTCCACTTCAAAGCATAAGCGTGTCTCGTAGACGGTGCTCTCGCCGAAGTGATGGTGTCAACTACCTCTTGGGGTAGGTCACCTAGAACCTCCGCGTCCCGTCCAGGGACCAGACATGAAATTTCCAGAGGTCTGGATGCGGGTGCCACAGCGTGCTCCGTCTCTGAGCCAGTAGATCCTTCCTCAGAGGAATCTGCCAGGGAGGGGCTGTCGCACACTTGCGCAGGCCCTGCGGCCAGCTGTGTGCCAGTGTGTCCGTGCCCAGTGTTCCCTCGGTCAGGGAGTAGAACAACTGGCAGTGAGACGTTCCTGGAGAGGCAAACAGGTCTACCTGAGCGGCTCCAAAACGTCTCCAAAACAGCTGGACCGTCTGGGGATGGAGTCTCCATTCTCCCGGGAGCGTAGCTTGTGATAGCTCGTCGGCCGTACGGTTGAGCAGACCCGGAATGTGAAAGGCATGTGCTTGCCTCGTAAGCACCTTTTGAGATGGTTCAAGGCAAGGCGCACTGCTAACAACTCTAAGCAGTTGATATGCCAATGCAGTTGGGGGCCCGTCCATACCTCCGACACTGCGTGCCCGTTGTACGTGGCCCCCCAGCCAGGTGTGGAGGCATCCGTGTAAACCACAGCATGCCTGGAGACCTGTTCTAGGGGCACTCCTGCCCGGAGGAACGTAAGGTCTGACCACGGGGTGAAGGTTTGGCGACAGGCCGGTGTAACTTGGACCCGGTGAGTGCCGTACTGCCACGCCCACCTCGGGACTCGGCCATGAAGCCAGTGGACCAGCGGAACCACCACCGTACCCGCAGTGAGGCAGCAAGGTGGAACGCAGGGACCCAACTCGGGCGGCCTGTGATCGGACCGAAGAGGGGTCTGAGAGTGCCTTCACCATCCCCCAAAGAGCAGCTTTCTTCCTCTCTGGGTTACCCGTTCCGAGGCCTCTTGCTCTTTCACTCACCGCCAGGTTTGACGGGGGCCTGGACGGGTGGGGCGGCCTGCCTACGGCCAGCTCCACGGCGCCGCTTGCTGGAGGCTGCTGCGGATGTGGCACGGGAGCAGGCTGGGGCGCTGCGGCCGGCGGATAGGTGGAGGCAGCAACTGCCCGCCGGGGCAGGGTGTGACGACCCACCTCAGTCTGCTTCTGTGCAGCAGAGAGCTGCTGGAGCCCTGCCTTCTGATTGAAAGAGCCAATCGCTAATCGGTAAAGTCAGCGCGTCACTGCAGCTGCCGTTAGAAGCATAGATATGTATAGGTAGATGCCCCATTCGACTGCGCCAAGCGTGTAGATGTGTCCGCCATCTTTAACGGTCAACTTGACGTCATCTACCATAATAATCAATAAATATTCGAAGATGCCACAATGTGCCACAATCCTGCATAGCCGATGGTTGTAAAAACCAGGATAACCTTTCACAGGTGAGAATGTGTTGGTTTGTGTTTTTAAATGTATTAAAGGGGTCATATGATGCGATTTCAATTTTTCCTTTCTCTTTGAAGTGTTACAAGCTCTTGGTGCATAAAGAATATCTGTAAAGTTGCAAAGACTAAAGTCTCAAATCCAAACTTAAACCGCATAAACACATTGCATTACACCAAATACACAACATAATGTTCTTTCTAGTAACGTCATATGACCCCTTTAACTCAATATTACAAGTTTTGAAACACTGGTAACTTTTAATGTTGTGTTCGCCAACACGCTCATCTTGTTGTATGGTATTAGTTAGGTCTACACAACAACATGTTGAGCTCTCTCGGCCACCGTACTCGAGGGTTCGCAGACCATCGGCTGTTATGGTGAATGACGTCAAATTGACCCTTCGAATATGGTGGACGGCTTACGTATAGCGGCCCATGGAAACAGTCACTAATAAGGCATCTATGTATACATATCTATGGTTAGAAGTCCTGGTTGCTATAGAAACAGTCGGGGTTCTGAGATGGGTGCTCAGGACTGTGCATGCGCACTGGCTGGTCTAGCCTGAAAATAAGCTTTTTTAATGCTATTTGAGCAAAAGAAACAACATTAATGAGACAGTTGTTGTCAGATTTCATTGGTGATTTCAAATATGAAATTTAATCTTAAGCTTGGCTAACAGATTTGGAGATTTTGATGTTTCCCCATTCAAAGAGATAGGAGCTGCACTTGCATGCTCCAGAGGCGTTTCAAAGACGGCCGCCGATTGAAATGACTTGCCTTAAAGGGACTCTGATGCAGCTCAGAGGGACATAAACGCATTTTACCTGCAGTTACAAATGCATGCATGTTTTGATATTTTAAACATAAAACATTAAATTCTGATATTTGAGATTATTTTAAAAATGAAAAGATACTTTTAAGGTGCACTAAGCAATATTTGAAAAACGCTTTTGACCACAGTGTCTGACCGAGTCCCAAAACACACTTGCTGCCAATCAGCAGTAAGGGGCGTGTCTAGTAATGATAGGTAGAAGAGAGCGCTCAGTGAGTGCACAGGATGGATATTAGCAGATTGACTTGACTTTCGGAGGAACAAAACATTAAAAAGAAAGGTTGCGATCAGGCAAGAGGTAGGACCCGCATTATTATTGGAGCAGCTTTCCAGCAGTGGAGAAACTCAAGGAGCGGGAAGGCCTGGAATCGGATGCCGAGGTTTCTTTGTTTCTTCTTGATAGGTGAGTTACGTTGATTTTGTATTGTTTCACACAACTAATCTGTGTTGGCTTGCTTGAATATACTGCGGCCGGCAGGCATAGCAGATTTCGCCATCGTTGATGCCAGGGTTGTGTATGTACGTGTGGGGCGGAGATATCAAAATAGGGGCGAGGTCCTGTTGGGGTATGGGCGTGTTTGTTTTGGTGCTTTCAAATATCAACATCACTTGGCAAAATTCGCTTAGTGCACCTTTAAATGTGAAATTAAAACTGCCAGTAGGTGGCAGCAGGTCACTGTTAATAAGTGAGTCATTGCAATTTAACCGAATCATTTAATTCATTCAGGAACGAAACACCGTCATGTTGCTCAGAGACGCAAAACAGTGCTGTGGCTTTGTTTGGAATTATTTCTGTTGGCGAAATACAGCAAAAACAGGCGATGTGGTGTCGAAAACGTAAGTCTCTTAATATTAACTTCTTGTTTATTGAACTGAAGTATAAATTAAATATCCTATTTGTAATCATGCTGATTTTTGGAGAAAAAAAACTGCACTTTTCTTGTGATATTGATTAACTATATGCAATTATATAAATGTATACATTTTCTGACCCCATATCTCTAAAATGCATTTTATTAGACTGAATCATGCAGTGAAAGAACGCACTTTAAGTGTGCACGTGCACTAGTCTAACCTAGTAGATTTCACGTAATGTATGCATGCACTCTGTAGGTGAGTTTTGTTTGTTTTTTTTGCGATATACTCCATGTCAAATCTCACATTGTTAAAACAACAATTAAGATATTATCGTAGACAATATATATAGCACACCCCCTACTTCAGAACAAAAAACACTACACCAAAATTAATATTAAAAAGCACATAACAACTGCAACCATGCCTAAAACCCTGTGTTTCACGAAATATTGTCAGGGCTCAAATGCAACATCACTTGCATTTTTTCCTGATAACAGCGAAAAGAACTTAAAATGCTCCGCCATTTTTGATCGTACATATAAGTGTAATACATCATTTGAATCTGTGAAGGGTCTACTTTTATTTGTGTACACTCACAATATTAACAAAAGATTGATGTAAAATGTGTGCTTTTGTAAAATAAAGAAAATATACAGGGTGCACTTTCAGCTGTCTCAGTCTCTGCGAACTTCTTTCTGAAACACATCACTAAAATGAACCAAAACTCAGAGAATACTTCACACACAGACATGAGAAACATATCTATGGAAAGCTTGAAGTGTCTTTAAATAAAGTAAGTATTATCAACATTAAAGGATTTTTTGCAAACATTTTCACTTGCCCCACCATATAAATAGTATGCAAGTGAATAAATAAGCAAGCAAGTAATTACAAAAAAAAAAAAAGATACATGCATTTAAAAAAACACATTGCTTCCGGCCAAATGTCATACACGCATTCGTGAGTTCACACATGACATACAGTAAATGTCAGTGTACGTTCATGTACAGTAAACATTCATGTAAAGCTTGCTCAAGATGTGACGCAGAAACACTGAGGACCATCACTTTTTCCGCAAGCCTCCACACGCGCTGACATTTACATCAAGTGTGTGAATTCATGAACGTGCATATGACAGTTTGGCGGAAGCGATGGTTTATTACAATTTAAAATAGTAGTATTTTTGTCACACACATCTATTTTTCACTTCAGAAGACATTGATTCATCCCCTGGGGTCGTGTGGATTACCATTTTTTATTGTGCGGTTTTTGAAGCATCAGCTTGGAGTGTCCCATCAACTTCTGGGGACAGCATGAGGGTGAGTAGTGATGAGCGAATTTTCATTTTTGGGTGGAGTATCCCTTTACACTGAAGAAAGTGTGCTCTGCACTTACCCACACAGGTCTAATATCATGCCTCGTCACACCACGTATGCATTGTTCGCCAACAGGTTAAACAAACGCACATACGCACAGTCATTCTTTAAAACACACTTTGACATATCTTTAAGAATGAAAAAGACAGATTCAGAAAAACTAAGTGTTTTTTTATTATTGGATGAAATCTGTTAAAGTGCAATGTGCAAAAAGAGAAAAAGAGTGAGTGGGAGAGAGAGTATAAGCAAGCATCATACAGAGCAGATCATCTGCGCTGAGGAAGAGCATCTCAAAGACCTTTCAGTCCATGTCTTTGAGCTATAAGATGACACCATGATCCTTCACAGCACAAGTCAATAACTTTGATGTTTGGCTGCACAGTCACGTCTAGAAAGAACTGAGCCATGACTGTATCCTATCCATTGTCTATGAAGAAAGAGAGACTCTTTTGAGCAGCACACTTCTGTCATGGGCTGGTTTATGTCCTGTTAATTTCAATGAATTTCAATGTCTTCCCAAATATTAGAATTTAATGATGAAAGTAGCCACGAATTACAGCTACAGTGTGTAATCTTTTAATGTTTTTTTTTGAATGTTTTAATGCAAGCTAAATTTGCAGAATCAACTTATAAGTAAATGTTTAATGAGCTGAGCAATGTCTACTTTTTGCTGGGCAGAGTTGGGTATAACGCGTTACACAGTAGCTGTACAGTAACACAGTTACACAGTACAGTAACGCGTTACTGTAATCTAATTACTTTTTCTGGTAACGCAGTAATGTAACGCATTATATTTTAAATTTGTGTAATTTGATTACAGTTACTAAAGTCAATATAATTGCGTTACTTACGTTACAAATGTAGTGTTAAGAAAAAAAATTATATGCCTTTTAAAATCATGTTTTGCGCAGGGTAGACGGAGGCGCCGGCCCTGTTCCTGATAACAGCGAAAAGAACTTAAAATGCTCCGCCATTTTTGATCATACATACAAGTGTAATACATCATTTGAATCTGTGAAGGGTCTACTTTTATTTGTGTACACTCACAATATCAACAAAACATTGTGCTTTTGCAAAATAAAGAAAATAAAC
>NW_015552551.1:232745-236943 GCF_001515605.1 Sinocyclocheilus anshuiensis
GGCGGCGGAACTTTTTGCAGATTTGAATGTTGACAGCGAAAAGAACTAAAATGCTCCTTCATACTTGATCATACATATAAGAGTAATACAGCATTTAAATCTGTAAAGGGTCTACTTTTATTTGTGTACACTCACAATATCAACAAAAGATTGTGCTTTTGTAAAATAAAGAAAATATACAGGGTGCGCTTTCAGCTGTCTCAGTCTCTGCGAACTTCTTTCTGAAACACATCACTAAAATGAACCAAAACTCAGAGAATACTTCACACACAGACATGAGAAACGTATCTATGGAAAGCTTGAAGTGTCTGCTTTTAAAGGAGTCATATGATGCGATTTAAATTTTTCCTTTCTCTTTGGAGTGTTACAAGCTCTTGGTGCATAAAGAAGATCTGTAAAGTTGCAAAGACTAAAGTCTCAAATCCAAAGAGATATTCTTTATAAAAGTTAAGAGTTAACCACGCCTACCTAAAACGGCTCGTTCTAACATGCCCCCACATATCTACCTCACTATGTGGGAAGATTTGCATAACGCTGCCCAAATGTTCACGCAAAGAAAGAAGGCATAACTTTTATTCTCACTGTATCACTGTGTCGTGAAGACGCTGTGTGCTTCGTTGTGAAAGCGAAACTACTTTGTTTGGTCTTCCAAAAGAGGACGATATCAACAAATGTTCTCTGATGAAGTAATCCGTATGAAACCAACGCGAGGTCCAGTCTTTCCCGTCTGAGCTCATTATCTGTAATGTCACCATGCCCACACGCAGCGCGCGCTATTCATACGGTAATCATCCACGTGAGACGCGCGAACCTGTAAACGGCCACATAACTTCCATAAACAAAGAAGCAAGATTAATTTTTACATTTACATTTAGTCATTTAGCAGACGCTTTTATCCAAAGTGACTTACAAATGAGGACAATAAAAGCAACGCAGTACACGTAGCAAGGTGTATATATATATATATTATACACACACACACATATACACACACACAAAGAAAAACAAGTAGATAGAATAGAAAAAATAGAAAGCTACTGTTTGTTTGTTTTTTGTTGTTTAAAAATTTTAGCATTCAAATATGCACTGTATGTTCATCAATACTGTTTTCAAATGTTATCAGAACCGTTTTCAATTTATTATGTTTTTTTTCTGTCTTTAATGCTCACACAGTTAAACACAGTTAAGCCAGCATACACATACCCTACACTCAGCAAGCAATTTTGTATATAAAACACTGTGTAGGCACATCTAAAGGAAAATTTTTCATTGTTAGGCTTTAGAAATGGATTAAATCTTTAAGTCAAGTTGCTGTTTTCATATCTTTGTAATATTTTTCAGTCAATATTAAACTACTGAAAGAACTACAATTTTCACTTTGTAGTGTATTTCTTTTTAGGTTTGATATGTTTTCATAGTAAAGTAATTAGTAATCTGATTAATTTTACATGCAGTAATCAGTAATGTAATCAAATTACAATTTTCAAGTAGTAATCAGTAATTTGTAATCCATTGCTTTTTTTAAAACGTACCCAACACTGTTGCTGGGTAAATGAGTTAGGGGCAGGATCTGCTCTGCTTGGCAAAAGAATGAAAACATGGAGAGGATATTTCAGAAACCTACTTGGAAACAATCATTATTTCTGCAATGCATTCATGCACACTGCAGCTTTAAGCCTCAAAAGCAACACAAATGAGATGTTCCTACTGAAACAAAAGAAAACATTAAAAATGCAGAATCACATAATCCAGAACTCATGCAGCCTTTGCACTTGTCAAGATTAATTAATGAATCATTTTAACAAATTGTGGAAATGCTGATGGCACAGCACGGTTCATACCCACTCAAAAGGGGGAAAATACCCAGAATATATTAACTTTTTTAAAGTAGCAGAGCAATGGTAACACTTTATAATAACATTCAGTTGTAAGTCATTTATAATTGATTAGTTAATGATGAACTAATCATTTACAAAACATTCATAAGCAATTAATAAGTGATATGCTAACAATTTGTGTATGTTTTGTTAATTCATTTACAAGTCATTTACAAGTGATTAGTTAATGATGAACTAATCATTTACAAAACATTCATAAGCAATTAATAAGTGATATGCTAACAATTTGTGTATGTTTTGTTAATTCATTTACAAGTCATTTACAAGTGATTAGTTAATGATGAACTAATCATTTACAAAACATTCATAAGCAATTAATAAGTGATATGCTAACAATTTGTGTATGTTTTGTTAATTCATTTACAAGTCATTTACAAGTGATTAGTTAATGATGAACTAATCATTTACAAAACATGACTGCGTTCATAAATGATTAATAAGTGATATGTTAATATTTTTATCTATGTTTTGTAGATTAAGTTATAAATAATTTACAAGTGATTAGATGATGATTAACTAATCATTTACAAAACATGACTATGCATTCACAAATGATTATTAAGTAATATGCTAACAATTTACAAATCTCGTAAGTTATCTTAAAAAATAGCATCATGAAATAATCAAACAGATGTTTTTTAGTAAATTCAATTAATCATTGTTTTTAGTATAGTTACTAGTTAAGTTACTAGTTAATATATTATTATTCACTTATAAATCATTGAAATGTCAACATTGTACTATTATCGCACAGCGTTATAGATACTCCATGTGTGTCAGAGAAGACATCTGTCTACACCCTCACTAGTCAGCCCTTACATTGCAGTACACACTACAAAGTACAATGATTTATAAGTGAATAATAATATATTAACTAGTAACTTATTAACCATTTACTAAGGATCTGTTTGATTATTTCATGATATGCTATTTTTTAAGATAACTTGTGACAGATTGGTAAATTGTTAGCATATTACTTAATCATTTGTGAACGTATAGTCATGTTTTGTAAATGATTAGTTAATCATCATCTAATCACTTGTAAATGATTTATAGCTCAATCTACAAAACATAGATAAAAATATTAACAAATTACTTAATCATTTATGAACACATAGTTATGTTTTGTAAACGATTAGTTCATCATTAACTAATCACTTATAAATGCCTTACAACTGAACGTTATTATAAAGTGTTACCTACTCAGGTTGGGTATTTAGGGATGTGCTGTTTTAATGAAATCCATTTGTGCAAGACCAGTTAGTTTGTAGCTGATATTCATGCACACTACCCAGGGAAATCTGGTGGTCACTGCTTTAGTACTTGGCTTCTGTAACGTGGGAGGCGAGACAACGGAGTTGAGGATCCAAGTGCAGGCTTTATTTACAAGAGTTGTCAAAACAAGCAGGGTCAATCAACAGCAAACAGGTATAACCCAGGATCAGACAAAAGCAGAAAACAGGCGATGGTCAGGGCAGGCAGCAAACAATCAGAGAAAACCAGAGAAACAGTCCAAGGCAAAAACAAGGCAAGGCAACAAGGAACTAGGAAAACCAAGAAACACGGGAACGCTACAGACAAACCAACAATCAAACAATACTGAGCAATGTGAGTGTGTTGAACCAGGCTTTAAATAGGGTTAGACTGATGACTAGACCGTCACTTCCTGTTTGTTGCTGCCGTGTGTTTTGAGTTTGAGCTCCGTCAAGTTAATTCTTTGTAGTCTAATTTTTTATCTTAAAATCAATTTTATACACCATCATGAGGTAATGAGATACAGGTGAAGGCAATCAATGATGATGAGTCCGGCAAAGGATTATGGGAAATGTAGTCTGGGGTAGAACACATAGTCCATCCTTGTCAGACATGCCATGTAAGAAAAGCTTTTTAGCCTCATTGAATTGTGTTTTCAAGGAAGCCTCTTACATGTTTGGCATTTTCATAAATCTATGCATTTATTCAAAGTGACTTCAAGTGTAATCACTGTTCAAAAGTTTGAGGTCAGTAAGATTTTTCTTTGAAAGAAATAAATACTATTCAGCAAGGATGCATTAAAGGATGCATCCAATTCATCAAATGTGACAGTGAAGACTTTTACATTGAAACAAAATATTTATATTTCAAATAAATGCTGTTCTTTTGAACTTTCTATTTGTCAATGTATCCTGAAATAAATGCATCAGTTTTCACAAATACATTTAGCACCATAACTGTTTATATATATAAATTAGAGATGCACCGATTGCAATTTTCTTGGCCGATTCCGATTTCCGATTTTTTTGTTAGTGTGATCTGCCGAT
>NW_015552551.1:237402-241107 GCF_001515605.1 Sinocyclocheilus anshuiensis
ACTAACAGCATATACAAACAAAAATCTACTTTTCTTCAACGCAAAGTTTTATTTTCATAAAAAAACACAAGTAAAAAGTCAGTAATAAAATAAGAACAAATAAAAAAAATTGCAAACAACAGCACAAATAAATGCTAAATAAGTTTTTCAGGTTAAGTAAGTTAACTACAGAAATACTACAGAAATTAAAGTAATCAAATGTAAAATAACACATCCAGTGTTTTATGATATTTTAATTTCTGTAGTCTTCATTGTAAAAATTAAATACAGATGAATGCTTACCATTAAAGTTATAAAAATGTATTCAGTCAAGAGCAGAAAATGATTTTCTTTGTCTTTTGGTCTTTGATTAACATGCCAGACAGCAGCAGGAATATTGGACTGCGGTCCCTTTAAGAGTTTATCCACGGACCCAATATACTGTTCCACAACATGAGTTCTCTTTCTCAACTATTTAACGTTCCAAAACTGACTGTGTTTAACTGGATACTCGCCAAGAAGGGCATTTTGACAATTTTGTATGCATTTGACCGTTTTAGCACAGTTATCCACTCATTTTGGTATTTGTGGCTCACAAGCTGTTTGAGACTGAGCGCGGCTTGTGTGCTCCACTAATATAGATCAGTGATTGTGCGCGCGCTTTTGGTGTAAGTGCGAAACCAGCGGGAATGACTAAAATAATGCACAATACAAGCACTATTTAACCGGAGCGAATGAGACGTGTGTGAGAGAGAAGGGGTCGTCGGAGAGATGAGAGGTTTGAGACTGAGCGCGGCTTGTGCAATCCACTAATATAGATCAGTGATGGTGCGCGCGCTTTTGGTGTAAGCTCGAAACCTGCGGGAATGACTAAAATAATGCACAATACAAGCACCATTTAACTGGAGCGAATGAGACGTGTGTGAGAGAGAAGGGGTCGTCGGAGAGAAAAGAGCGAGAATGCGCGGCTGACGTATTGCCTGTTCCGCTGGTAACAAAACGGATCGGCTCGGAATCGGAAAGAAGTGAGACTGACCGGCTGATCACCGATCTGGGCCGATCATGAGGAAAATCGACCGATTCTCTGATCCCTGGCCGATCGATCGGTGCATCTCTAATATAAATGAATATAAAAATGGAAAGAGGGCAAATTGATCACCAACACAATACTCCTAATAGCAGCATCTGCTGCAGATGTCATGAATTTGAGTCTTTCTGTCTTACTCCCACTCTGTTATTTCAGGGTTTATTCACGCTGAGTGAAATAGGCACATTCCCCTGGGTCATTACAGGCAGGCCATAAATGAGCTGGTGTAATGTTTGGGTATCTCCTGATCTACTTTCACTTGAATACTATAAAATAATCAGTCAGCTCTCTTTTAATAATTCACATAGGAACTAACTACTACTACTGTATTGATTAAAAAAATGTTCAAACTGTAAAGCAGACTGTTAACTACATGGTGCTGTCCATTGACTCTGTTATTGACTGTGGTATTGTTCCTGATTATTCACTGCATCACTGAATGCCATTGTCACTACCCTGCCACAATCTCTTCCAAAAATGTGTTCCTGGAAATAATAACCCAGAGTAACAGACATACAGTAAAATAGTGGATGACAGTATCTAGTTTAATTAGGGTGGTCTGATGTGCCCTCATTCACTGGGATATTTTAGGGGCATGTTTCCGATAAAGGAACTATATGTTTGAGCCTCAACTAGAAATTATATGGTAACTAATAAACTAAAGTATATATACAACGTCACCAGAAATATAATACTGCACCAAAATAGTTCATTCATATCATATCATATCATTCATATTCATTCTCTCTGAAGAGACGTATTAGCAATGGATGCTCTTTTACTCCTCATTCAGAGGAAGCTGCTTTTATGTCTTTTAACTGTTGTAGCCATCTGATCTGAAGCAACTAACCCAAGCTTCGGCACCACAACCAAGAACCAAAGTAGTAGTTTATCCAATAGTAGAAAACACCATAAACCAGCAGAAGTACAAGTAACATGCCAAGTCACTTGGAGTGAGGGATTCCAGGACAGGCCCATCCTGATAAAAAGCATAAGATTTAAAAATCCGTGTATCACAGGGACAATGCTGATTGTGTGGAGGGCAGTGGGAGGCCTGAGAGAACAAAGCCACACTGTGCTTGGAGCAGAGCTGGAGACTGTTAATAACCCCTTCTGCCTACAGGCCAGAGCTGGCGAGAATGAACGCAGAGAGCTGTCAAGGAGAGAATGAGAAGAACAAAAGATTATAGAAATGAAGTGATGAGTGATCATCAAAAGGGGTCTGAATTGACTTATAGTGATTATCGAGAGTATATAAATAGATAACCAGATTAATAAACCTATTAAATGTTTTTATTTTTATCTAAAAATAAGATACATTTGGTGTCAGGACAGCTTCCCACGTATCGACAAGGACACGAAAGGTTCAGTAGACTGTTTGCTTTAAACGAATGGTTATTGTTATGGTGTAAAGAACAGAAACTGCTCTTTGTTAATAATTGGAATCTTTTCTGGGAGCGACCTAGGCTTTTTCGTGCTGATGGCCTGCACCCCAGCAAAATTGGAGCGGAACTCCTGTCGGACAACATGTCCAGGACGCTACGCTCCATATGACTAGTAAGCCAATTCTCGAATAACTGCTATGATGGCTTTTGTTCTACCCACTTAAATGATAGAAGTACTTGCATTGTCCAATCTATAAAGACTGTGTCTGTTCCCTGAATATTGCGGGCATCAGGGAGCCGCTATTGAAACCGCTTTCGATTGTGCGCTGTCATTTTACTTTCACTTTCATTTTTGAGATTTGCGATCACAAGGACTCTATACTATGGAGCAGGAGTGCTTACCACACATTTGACAAGATTAGATGTTTGTCATTGGTGCTCAGGATCTGCAAATCATTCGCCATCGTCCTATCAGACATTTCTCCTTACTCTGTGTATGTGGTAAGAGAACTTTCATGTACTGTAATGCAACAGGCTACCACTTGCAAGCGGCTTACCTTTTAGTGGCTCCATATAACGCGTAAATTTTTCACGCTTCGGGCACACCACTATAACCCCCCCCCTCCAATTTGAGAATGAATCATTCAGTGTGATTTGTGACGGTGCTCAGGATCTGCAAATCATTCGCCATCGTCCTATCAGACATTTCTCCTTACTCTGTGTATGTGGTAAGTGAACTTTCATGTACTGTAATGCAACAGGCTAGGGCTAACCTTTTAGTAACGCGTTATTTGTTTCACGCTTCGGGCACACCACTAACCACCCCCCCAAGACATCGCCCAACCCTATGATTAAACCAGAAAAATGCTAAATAAATGAACAAAAACTATTTTTAAAGTTTGGGCTCCTAAACATTAGATCACTCGCACCCAAAGCAGCTATTGTAAATTAAATGATCCCAGATAATAGTTTTGATGTACTCTGCTTGACTGAAACCTTGTTTAAACCAAATGATTATATTGGTCTAAATTATTCTACTCCACCAAGCTACTGTTGGTACTATCAACCAAGCTACTATCATGACCCGTCAGATTGGTCATGGCGGCGGTGTTGCAACAATATATAGTGATATTCTCAATGTTACTCAGAAGACAGGATACAGGTTTAACTCATTCGAAATACTAATGCTTAATGTTACACTGTCAGATATGCAAAAGAAATCTATCGTATCTCTTGCTCTGGCTACTGTGTATA
>NW_015552551.1:241429-255060 GCF_001515605.1 Sinocyclocheilus anshuiensis
GGCGGTGTTGCAACAATATATAGTGATATTCTCAATGTTACTCAGAAAACAGGATACAGGTTTAACTCATTCGAAATACTGCTTAATATTACACTGTCAGATAAAGAAAATAAATCTCTCCTATCTCTTGCTCTGGCTACTGTGTATAGACCGCCAGGGCCATATACAGATTTCCTAAAAGAATTTGCAGATTTCCTCTCAGACCTATTGGTTAATATTGATAAAGTGCTAATTGTCTGAGAATTTAACCCGCCAGTGCCATAAACAGATTTCCTAAAAGAATTTGCAGATTTCCTCTCAGAACTATTGATTAATGTTGATAAAGCGGTAATTGTCGGAGACTTTAACATTCATGTTGGTAATATAAATGATGCGTTAGGACTTGCGTTTACGGACTTAATAAACTCTTTTGGAGTCAAGCAAAACATAACCAGACCCACTCATCGTTTTAATCATACACTAGATTTAATTATATCACAAGGAATTGATCTTAATGATATAGATATAGTACCTCAAAGTGACGATGTTACTGACCACTACCTTGTATCGTGCATGCTGCCTATTACTGAGTTTAACTATATGGCTCCGGGTTATCGTCAATATAGTAGAACTATTGTTCCAACCACCAAAGATAGATTCACAAATAAACTGCCTGATTTATCTCAACTGCTCCGTGTACCCATAAATTCACATGGACTAGACGAAATGACTAGTAACATGGGCACTATCTTCTCTAATACATTAGAAGCTGTTGCCCCCATCAAATTGAAAAAGGTTAGAGAAAAACGTACTGCGCCATGGTACAACAGCAATTCTCTCAAGAAACAAACTCGTAATCTTGAACGCAAATGGAGAAAAACTAACTTGGAAGTTTTTAGAATTGCATGGAAAAACAGTATGTACAGCTATAGACAGGCTCTAAAAGCTGCCAGGGGCCGAGCATATCCACAAACTCATAGAAAATAACCAAAACAATCCAAGGTTTTTATTTAGCACAGTATACAGCTATAGATATGTTCTAAAAACTGCCAGGGCTGAGCATATCTGCAAACTCATAGAAAATAACCAAAACAATCCAAGGTTTTAATTTAGCACAGTGGCTAGATTAACAATAATCAGACGTCACCCGAACTAAATATTCCCTCACAGTTTAGTAGTAATGACTTTATGAATTTCTTCACTGATAAAATAGATAGCATCAGAAATACAGTAACAAATGTAGAATCAACAGCATTTTGTAATTCAACTTCATTCATTGAACCCAAAGAAAAACTGCAGTGCTTTACAACTATAGGACAGGAAGATCTAAATAAACTTATCACTACATCTAAACCAACAACATGTTTATTAGATCCTGTACCCACTAAAATACTGAAAGAGTTGTTACCTGTAGTAGAAGAACTGCTTCTCAATATTATTAACTCGTCGTTATCTCTAGGTCACATCCCAAAACCATTTAAGCTGGTGGTTATTAAGCCTCTTATTAAGAAACCACAACTAGTGAACTGGCAAATTACAGACCCATTTCAAATATTCCGTTTATGTCTAAAATGTTAGAAAAAGTTGTGTCTGCTCAATTGTGCTCGTTCCTACAAAAAAAAGATATCTATAAAGAATTTCAGTCAGGTTTCAAGGCCCAATCATAGCACAGAAACTGCACTTGTTAAAATTACAAATGACTTGATTCTTGCGTCAGACCAAGGCTGCATCTCATTGCTAGTTTTACTTGATCTTAGTGCTGCGTTCAACACTATAGACCATGTACCTTTCCGATCACTATCACTTTGTCTATTTAAATGGGGAATCATCTTAATTAAATCCAGTAAAGTATGGAGTGCCAAAAGGATCTGTCCTAGGCTCTCTGCTATTTTCAGTATATATGTTGCCCCTTGGTAATATTATTAGAAAATACGGGATTAGTTTCCATTGTTATGCTGATGATACTCAACTACATATTTCAACAAGACCAGATGAAACTTCTAAATTATCTAAGCTAACCGAGTGTGTTAAAAACGTAAAAGACTGGATGACCAATAATTTTCTCCTATTAAATTCGGATAAGACAGAGATATTACTTATTGGACCAAAAAACAGTATACAGAATCTCTTAGATAACAATTTGCATCTAGACGGATGTACGGATGTTACTTCCTCTACAGTCAAAAATGTTGGTGTTATATTAGACAGCAACTTGTCTTTTGAAAATCATATTTCCCATGTTACAAAAACAGCATTCTTCCATCTTAGAAACATTGCCAAATTACGGAACATGCTACCTGTTTCTGATGCAGAAAAGCTAGTTCATGCATTCATGACCTCTAGACTGGACTATTGTAATGCACTGCTAGGTGGTTGTACTGCATATTCAATAAACGAGCTAGAGGTAGTCCAAAATGCAGCTGCTACAGTTCTTATCAGGTCAAGAAAATATGATCAAATTACCCCACAATTATTTATATTTCACAATCTCTACACTGGCTATACCTATTAAGCAACGTATCAGTTACAAAATAGTACTACTTATAAGGCCCTAAATGGTTTAGCTCCTGTGTATCTAATCTTCTATCATGCTACAATCCATCACGCTCCCTAAGGTCGCAAAACTCTGGACTTTTGGTAGTACCTAGGATAGTAAAGTCCTCAGACACACTCTCTCTCTTTAAATCTAGATTAAAGACACATCTCTTTAGCCAAGCATTCACATAATGTATATCATAACCCTGTACTTCAGTTACATCTGATCAAATGCACATTATCTTTCTTTTGCTTGGGTTGAACACATAATTTTTTACTTAGTTGGAACAGCAGCTACGCTAATTTTTTCTCTATTTCCTTCTCTGTTTCTGCCACGGGATTGGCATCCGGATCCAGCCCTTACAAAGACCTGAGATGACTGAACAGCTGAGAAGAGATGATGCCAACCCCTCAGAAGACCTCAGGTGATGCCAACCCTCAGACAACATACAAAACTACCAAATTTTGCTATAAGTTTGATTCACAACATATAATCATTGCTGTTAATAGTGTTCACCGTCTGTTTGATTACACGACATTAACTAACTGCTTGATTTTTACTGTACATTTCTGCCATATGGACATCAACTTGAGATCAGTCTCAATCTTATCAGTCACCACTGATAAGCTATTACTAATTATAATATAGAAACTTTAATTTTCTGTAAAGCTGCTTTGCAACGATTTGCATCGTGAAAAGCGCTACACAAATAAACTTGAATTGAATTAAAAATGCAAAGAGGTTTTTGTGAGGGTTTAAGGGTAGGATTAGTGTTGGAGCATATAACATAATTGAATTCTATTTATGCACCACATCAAGTCTGCCCTCCCCCCCTCCCTGGACCCCTTCCAAATAATAATATATACACACATACGTACGTGCGAAAAGTATGTGCAACTAAATTTGACAGAATGATGCTAGGAACGTTTAATTTTTTCTCCCTGAAAAGCTTTGTATTGAAATTTCCATTTTAATTTTTGCTCTCACCTGGAGGCACTCAGTGAGGGGACCTTTATTTGAATGTTTAATTTATGTGAGATTAAAGTCTGCTGGGTATTCTGCATTAATGCCACAGTGGTTAACTCCTTGAGGCTCTCGCTGATTCAGAGGGACGGCAACTCTTCATAAAGCTGAGCAGGACAGTGAATGATCTGGATCTGAGCCAGTTTTATCTGTGCAGACCCCACAGACAGCATTAGTACTTTCTCTCCCTCAGTTCTCTAACGCCTGGCCAGACATCAGAGCAACTTCAACCCAGTCACATCGAGGAACCATCTAGACTTAAACAAGAAGAAAGTTAAACACTTTCTCCCACCCATAGTCACTTTAAGACTTCTTTCTAGTTAACAGACGAAGTATTTCGCAGTGTGTGATGAGCAATGCTTTTTCCTCCCCATCAAAAATAAACCCTTTCATTGCGCAGATCTTATTTTTCCTTTGGCAAGCATCACATTTTTTGCCTGGCTTTTGATTAGGCCACGCAGCAGTCTAAACTAATCCTCCTCACAAACAAGAGATATCAGCAGCCAAGTCATTTCATCTTATTCAAATAAAAACAGAAATGGAAAATGGCAAACGGAAAAAAGGAAAGAAGTAATCTCATACGCTATAGTAAAGAGTGCTCTAAGGGTGTGTTATAGCTTTGTTTAGTTAGGCTAACGGTGCTGGGTGTCAGTGTCTTCACACTTCTGCTTGGATGGGAATGAAATACTCTGTAACAAGATTCGTAAGAAGCGTAACAGGGCTCTACCACCACTGTGTGTGGTAGTGGTCAACTGATATGGTCGCTACATAATTCCCATACCTTCAGTTTTGTTTTCATAATTTTGATGGCTGCTACTCTAAAATGTGGGAGCAATAGAAAGTAATAATGAGAAGATCCAAACTTACTGCCTATAAAATGCTGTTATGTACCCCTAAAATTCAAGAGATTGGGGCAAAAATATTTTTTGTAAATAGAGTTTTTTTTCTCATATTTATATCATATGATATAGTTAAGCAATATCATGCGAGCAACGAGTGCAATATCACACAAGTGCTGCTTGTGTCCCGAATAGGAGTGCAAATTTTATACAACAGTTCAATAAATAACTTATTGTGTTATATTTTAGACACCGTATTGTCCGTTTTTGCTCAATGAAAATATTACCTATAAATATTTTGGCTAATAAGGAGCACCGGGAGAATTCCCGGTGGGCCGGTCGGTCTGTTTTTTTGGCCGTGAGGGCCGGTGTTGTCATGCCACTGGGTTGAAATTTGGATGCTGTCCCTAGGCTGCCTGCACTCATAGCAGCCCCACTCTTTTTATTTATTATTTTCTCACAGCCTGGCGTGATTATCTTTTGACTCAACCGACAGCGGCACCTTGCTCAAAAAAAAACAAAAAACACATGTCATTTGTTGGAGATATGAGAGCAAAAAATAAGAGATAAAAAATGGATAATAGAAAGCGCAAAAAGACGGTGCTGAAAAGGTCAGAATAATAAAAAAAAAGCTCTTGAAACTGACGCGGCCAAATGTACTAAGCCGAGTACCCTTTTCCTTAAAACCAGTGAGAGTACAACAAATGAAGACGATGAGACAGCCGGTAAGCTAACGTTAAAGGGGTCATATGATGCGATTTCAATTTTTCCTTTCTCTTTGGAGTGTTACAAGCTCTTGGTGCATAAAGAAGATCTGTAAAGTTGCAAAGACTAAAGTCTCAAATCCAAAGAGATATTCTTTATAAAAGTTCAGAGTCAGCCACACCTACCTAAAATGGCTCGTTCTAACACGCCCCCACATATCTACCTCACTATGTGGGAAGATTTGCATAATGCCGCCCAAATGTTCACGCAAAGAAAGAAGGCGTAACTTTTATTCTCACTGTAGTATTGTTGATGCTGCAGCCATGTCGTGAAGGCGCTGTGTGCTTCGTTGTGAAAGCGAAACTACTTTGTCTGGTCTTCCAAAAGAGGACGATATCCGCTTCGTCATGCCTAGAGCTGATCTGTGCTGGTCACTGAGGGAATACATCAACTTTCACCGTGGACAAAGCGGAGTCCAGCCCGGGGACGTCACACGTGGTTGCCGCTCATTCGTCGCATCCGCTGGGCGCGCCGTTCTCAACCCCGCCGCCTCAGCTCACTCTATCCCAGTTAGGAGCAGTGCAAGATGCTGGTGGCCGTGCAAAACAAGGTTTCTGCAAACCACCGTTCATGTTGATGTATCAATAGGGCCTTTCGCACCGCTTTAGTTCCAGAACTAAATGTACCTTTTCCTGGTAGCTCTTCAGCAGCAGCAGCCTCTAGTCCAGTTTGCTACTAACGGTGAAGAGCTAGGTCCAGTAACGTTACCAAGCGCCAGTCATGAGCCCAACACACCAGAATGGGCAGGTAGGATTGTCATTGACTGAATATAAGAATTAGAAGAATTAATAAGAGCATGGTGTACACCTGCTCAACGAAGAATGTCCTGAGATAATTAATGATGCCAGATGATTCAGCTGTTGTAACACAGTGTGTGAATAAGCAAACATGATCACATTAGTTACAATATAACAACTTTCTATGCCCAAGTGTTGTTTTTTATATTTGTACTTATTTGATTTTCTTTCTTTTTTGACATTTATAAACACTGACTCTTACAGAAAATATTCTGATACTGTTACATTGTGTTGTTGCAAAGAATACTGTTATTAACTGTACTAATCTTCACTGTGAAGCAACACGTAGGCTTCTGTATTTGCACTGAATTGGAAATGATGATATTTTTTAACAATGTAATTCAATACAATGAATTACAAGGCTGTAGAGAAGAGTGCACTATTGCAGACTTATATTGCAGAGGTTTTAATTACATTATTTTAATATAGTCAGTAGTGAACTAAAGTGTGCCGGTCTAAGGCATGAAACTCCAGGGCTGAGAATAAGGCTACGTTCACACTGCGAGCCTTAGTGCTCAATTCCGATTTTTTCTCAGATCCGATTTTTTTGTGCAGCTGTTCACATTGCTGTTTTAAATGTGGCCAATATCAGTTTTACAGTGTGAACAGATCATGGTTCTGAACTGACCCGCATGCGCAAAAGAACAATACGAACAGGGTTTCCAGGTTTACACAACAAAATCCGCCCAATTGCTTCTCAAAACTAGTCCAAAACTAGCACAATGTTCTCATGCGCCCATGTGAACATGTACACCATGTTCAGGGGGATAAATATCACGTTAGTGGGATTGCGTCGACCCACGAAGTTGAAAAACATCCCACGGCAACAGTGGAAAAGTAGCATAATTTCGCGGGGAAACTGTGGATTTGGCAACACTAGTGCAGCGCACTGTCATATGGAAGTAAACACGGAGGACACAAAGTAAGCAATTATGCGTTTATTTATAGTGTTATCTGCTGCTGAATCTGCTGAAATTATGTGCAGGCAATATGAAAAATAAAGACAAGGATGTGACAAAAGACAGCAGAGTTTTGAAGCATTTATGAGCCCTCATGTTTTGTTTGTATATAGAGTTGTCACTGTAATTCTTATGAGTTCTGACACATTACACTTCCACTGATTACCTTTCGCAACTGTCTTGATAACTTTGGGTATGTAAAAATCTTTGAAGTGTCTCCCGTCAGCGCGGAATTATGACGAATATCGATCTAGAGTGACGTAAAAGTCACATGAAATCCGACATGACTGTTCACACTGCGGTCGCATTGCAAAACATCTGACTTGTATCGGATTTAGTACCACATATGGAAGTGGCACAAATCGGAATTGAAAAGATCAGATTCCATGCGGTTTGTGCTGTTCACATGGTCATGACAAAAACAGATCCGAGTCATGTGTGATCAAAAAAAACCGGATTTGGGCCACATTTGCCTGCAGTGTGAACGTAGTAAGTCTCACTCTGGCCCTGCTATAAAGCCACAGCAGAACTTATGTATCTCTCTGAGCATTTACTTAATTCCTGAATGAATCGGCCATTTGAACAAATCAAATGAATGAATGACTCAACTCATTAAAACATTTACTGCCACCTACTGGCAGTTTTAGTTTCTTATTTAGAGTGGCATTCCATTAAAAATAAGTCATTTTTCCATATTAATAAAAAATATGAAAAAATATTATTATTTTAAAGTAATTAAAGGGATAGTTCACCCACAAATTAAAGATCAGAATATTTCTTTCTAAAGCTACTTTTTGTAAAGTCTGTTTGATGTGTTTTTTAGTCCAAGTCCATTCCTGATACTGCATATACACATAATACCCAGTCTGGATAGCTGATCACTTAGCAAAGCTGGAATACAGTAACAACAATTTACTGACAAATCATTTGAACATAAAAGCCCAATCGACTGGGAAGAGAAGCTGTTGTAAATCATAATTATGACTCTTTCAGCACACTCTGGGTAGACATTGCCCTTTTGCACTAGATGAAGGCTTGATTCATTATGCCACATCCTCTGAACCAGATCAGCAGCAACAACCAATATCATCAACAGAACATGGCAGTATAGTTAGTCAGCCTTGCCGTTTTCAAAATGATTGACAGGCCAGCATGAACTGTGTCAATATCATTTGAATAATTAAATAGTGAAATCTTATTTCATGCACCCACAAGATCAAATATCAGTCTGCATATGAGATGTGAGGGAAAAGAGAGCCTCAAGCACCCTAGCATATTGGTAGTGTTGATTTCATACCAGTGGCCATTTTTACTGGCTTTGGCACTACAGTATCATTGTTTAATTAGTCCAGCACCTCAGACAGTTACATTTTATTTAGCTAGAGGTCACAAAATTCTCCTAAATATAAGGCCTGTCTCATGTCAATTTGTAGTGAAGACACAAATTGACTTCTTATCTCTATAATTACAGTAGCACAGACTCCAGTAATCAGTAATTAACTCACATGGAGTTAAACAACATGCATGCTCTTGGTGTAAAAGCTCTTGAAGGTCTGGCTATTTCATATATTGACTTTTTGAAAGGGGGAATTCTAATGATGGCTCAATGAAAGATAAAACGTTTCTCCACAATAGTGCAAAACAGAAATGAGAAAAATGTCAAGAAACAAATGTCTATCAAATCGTGTGTAACACAGAAAATATTGGATTTAATTATGAATAAATGTCATGCATTATGATTCATTCTTCTGGAACTATCTCGGCAATTACTGAGGCATAATATTTCACCGTCCCACCAGGGCCCCGGACGTCTTGCCTGGTTCACATCCTCTGAAGTCATGCACACAGAGTCATCTGATTGGATGACAATCGCTAGAAGGTCATGTCTTGACCAGTCCTTGCTCTTTGTCCTCTAGCATGAATAAAGCCTTTTCAGATTTGATCAAACAGGGCTTGTTCAAACGCTCACAGCCGTGGCTGCACCCAGGGAATAGAGAGCTGCTGTGGGCAAGAGGCCAGGCTGTAGGACGAAGGGCTGGAGCTGCAATTATACACACAACTTCACACCATTACTTCTCTATGGCTCATGAATAGAGCCTTTAGACCTCACTGCAGACTGAAGCAAAATGGACAATGAAAAGTGGGAGGAACAGGGAAAGAGAATAATAGACATGACGCAGACAGATAGATGAATATATTTTAATGATAAAGACTCATTTTGAGAGACTTTGCATGATTGCGAATTAACAGAAGTGGACTTTTTACTGGTCTTTTCCAAATGTAATGCCATTGTCAAGTTTACATGTCTATTTTGTTTATGTCTTATTTAACATTAACAACATTAGATTAGATTCAAAATTAGATTCTAATATATTTTGGAATTATAATTAAAATATATTTCACAAATATGCTAAATAAATGTGTTGTAACCAGCGTGGCTTAAGGATTACATTTTTTTAATTGAAAATATATTTGATTAAATCTTCAGATGCCAAAATATATTACAAAATGTAAGAAAATAAATGTCAATTTTAAAATACATTTAGGGTAAATGCAAAATGCAAATATATATTAGACCAGTGTTGGGGGTAACGCATTACAAGTAATGCGAGTTACGTAATCAGATTACTTTTTCAAGTAACTAGTAAAGTAACGCATTACTTTTTAATTTACAAGAAAATATCTGAGTTACTCACCAATTCTGAAATAGGTAACTTGCCTTCCTTCCATTCTTTTATTATCTGTGGAAGTTTTTGGGTCATGAAATTAAAGTGTTTTCCCCTTCTTCTCCTGTGTTCTACTGTACAGACGTGAATTTACTTTTACTTCAGCCTGAGGTTTATTCATTACACTTTTTGGTGGGAAAGGGCTTTTACATTTGCTATAAATAGAACTTCTTATATTAAAAACAATCAAGCCCTGCTCATATTTAAAAAGTAATGCGAAAGTAACGCAAAAGTAACATAACGCATTACTTTCCATAAAAAGTAACTAAGTAACGTAATTAGTTACTTTTTTAGGGAGTAATGCAATATTGTAATGCATTACTTTTAAAAGTAACTTTCCCCAACACTGTATTAGACAATATAAATACATTTATGATTGATGAAATATATGAGGAATATATGAATAGATTTAAAATCTATGTAAGAAATATATTTCTGGCCATTTTTTGTATATTTAGAAATACTGAATATATAACATACAGTGAGTATAGAAAAGAATCCCCCCCCCTTTTAAATAATCAAAATTTTTTTGCATTGCAGCCTGAAATGAAGATGGACAGTTTTTGTTTTATCCAGCTGTATTTACTCAGTGCAACTTTTAACATCCAAGTGAAAGATACAACACCAACAGGTCAGGAAAAAATAAACTTAAACGTGCTACCACTTGTCATTAACGGGGTAGTTCACCCAACAATTAAAATTAAATTAAGATTCTGTCATTATTTACTCTCTCTCAAGTTGTCCCAAACTTGTATTAACTTCCTTTTTGTGCTGAACACAAAAGAAGATATTTTGAAGAATTTGGGTAAACCAAACAATTGCTGGTCCTCATTGACTTTGATAGTAGGAAAAAAATACTATGGAAGTCACTGGGGACCAGCAACTATTTGGTTACCCACATTCTTCAAAATAAGTTTTATGTTCAACAGAGGAAAGAAACTCATTCAGGTTTAAAAAAACTTGAGAGTGAGTAAATGATGGCAGAATTTTTTTTTTGGCTGAACTATCCCTTTAATGTTAATAAAACAAAAAAACAGAGAAAAATCACTCACTGCTCTTGACTGAAGAACTTTAATACAGTTTCTTTAATAAGAATCAATGTATAATTTATACAGTGAATTGTATATAGTGTTTTATTTTTATATTTGTTCATTCAATTTCTTGAATGCTACTGCTAAATAGATACACCTATAAAGCACTGTTTGTTTTATTTGTATATTATGTGCATTTTAATGTGTATCTTTGTTCTTATTTTTAATATCAAAGATAAAATAATGATAAAGATTCTTATCTTCACCCACTTTGGCCTAAATATCTGCCATTCAACATTTTTATTTTATATTTTGTTACCTTGTAAGGCTTTGTTTTTAAAATAGGCAAATTAGTTTGGCTGCACTGCTCAGACAACTTGCAAAATAGTAAAACCAACATGACAAAGAATCGTGATAAAATCGAGAATAGTGATTTTCCCGAAAAAAATTGTGATATGATATTTTTGCCATATCGCCCACCCCTAGGTGAGAGGACACGTGCAGAAAACTATGAAAAACTATGAAAGGACTTCACAGACATAAAGAACCTCAGGAAATGATGAAGCTGCCATTCCAAAAACATTACTGCCCAATTATGACTAGTGCAATCAAATTCCAGATTTAATCTCTTTACTGGACATATTCCTCTTCATTTCCTTCAGTGCTTACAGGGAATTTACTAAGCAGGGCATATTCCTGCATCAACATCCTTTTTGGTCCTGGAACAACATTCCGATCAAGCAATCAAATTTCACAGATAGGTTCAATATTAAGGTTAGATTTGAGGCTTCAATAACAATATTCTCAATCTATCATTTCCTTGATGGGCTAGTTAATATTAATTAATAGTTAGGGTTGGGGCTAGAACTATGTTAAGGACTAAACAAAAGATGCTACATCTTACTAGGCAAACCAATAGTGGCTTAAAAATATTTAATGAATTCAAATTTAATTAAAAAAATATTTAATTAATTTAATCTAAATTTAGAAATTAAATAACACATCTCTATTGGTGGCAGTACAAATTTACAATAAAAATGACAAATTACGAGTTTATGGGTAGTTCATGCTGATAAAATCAAATTTATATATATATATATATATATATATATATAAAAACAGACATACAGCAGTTAGTACTTTTTAATTTGTATTAAATATTAGCTGTATTCAAATTAATTCTGAACAGTCCAAAACCCTGCTATCAATACTGTATATTTTATATTTCAAAATTGAGCAGTCTTAATTCAGCATTGCCATGCATATACATTTCTGTTGTGTAGAAGGACCAGCACTAGATCCTGCCAGCAGACACATTGGACGGTATCACATATGGCTTTTAATGGCTTCTCTCTCTCTTATTTTTCCTGTTTCCTTTCCTCTCTATTCCAATAAACAAGATGCTGATGGAGTATGACTAGCCAATGCTGCAGAAGAATGAGGACAGATTGCTGAAGGGGAATTATGCGGGAGGGATTTCAGTCTTCTCTGTTGTGCCAGTCTTTGTGTTCAGATCTCCATTAAACCCTCTGTGACTGCCTCTGCTATCATTTACACAAGCCAAAATCTTCAGCTGCCACAGCAGATCATTAAATCAACATTATTCCATTTTAAATGCTGATATAATCTTTAAAATCATGATTATAAGATTATTTGTGCCTGAAATAAGAGTCTATAAATTAGATAAAAGCAAACAGATTTAGTCACAGTTACTTAAAGACAGATAGAGGTACACTGAAGATTTAAGTCAAGGTGTTTTAAGAGAGGTTTGTCCCTTTTGTCCGTCACTGGCCACGAAAACCAGGCCATGATGATTCACTTTAATCGTAATGGATTCATGACCTGCTAAAATGGCCCCTGAAAACAGCAGAAAACCATCAAAGGTGCTTTTGCTGACCATAGAGCCAGAGAAATGACGCAGTTCAAGGATATGGCTCATAGGAAGAGATGGAAGACACTTCATACAAGCTCTCAGATGAGTCCAGGTCAATCGCTCTGCTGTCACACTCAAGCAGGATGGATAAGCATCACATGCCAGGGAGTGATTTGATCTGTGGGTGCTTCAAAAACACTCAGAGCATTGGGAAGTGATAAACCATTAAATATTTGATAAAAAAAAATTCTAGAGTAGATTTGTGTAACAGGGATAGTTCACAAAAAATTTATTTATAACACGTTGTTCTGTGAAACTTAAAAAAATATATTTTGAAAAATATTTGAAAATTAACTATCCTTTAAAGGGGTCATATGATGCGATTTCAAGTTTTCCTTTCTCTTTGGAGTGTTAAAGCTGTTTGTGAATAGATAAGATCCCTAGAGTTGCAAAGACTAAAGTCTCAAACCCAAAGAGATATTCTTTATAAAAGTTAAGACTGGTCCACGCCCTCCTAAAACGCCTCGTTCAAACACGCCCCCACATGTCTACGTCACTGTGTGGGAAGATTTGCATAACACCGCCCAAATGTATACGCAAAGAAAGAAGGCATAACTTTGATTCTCACTGTAGTAGTGTTGCCGCCACCGCCATGTCATGGAAAAGCTGTTATAGTACATAGTTCGATTAATGGCACGTCATTACGTCCCCACGTGACACCATCCGAGGTCCCCTCCGGAATTTCACGTATAAACATATATTTCGTCTTCGTGATGATGCCATATACAGTTTTGGGTGTTTCATTTTTAATTTTATGAAAGCTTCAAGTGCAGTTAATTATTTATACGTGTATACGTGACGACGGCGGTGTTGAAGCTCTTTTATTTGTGCGTGTGTATTCTGTCGCATAATGCAGCGAAAAGTCCTACACTACAGTAATAATGGGATTAAGGTGTGTACATGTCTATACTGCACTTCAATAATGCGACTAAAATAAGAATACTCCACATCTTGATTCTATTTGTGTTTACTTCGACTATGACTTCAGCCGGATTAAGGTAATCAAAAATCTCTGCTTACAAGGTAATCAGAGTATTGTATTA
>NW_015552551.1:256689-257058 GCF_001515605.1 Sinocyclocheilus anshuiensis
AAAAAAGCGGTAAAAAGTCCTACACGATGGTAATAATGTGATTAAGATGTTTACATGTCTATTCTGCATTTCAGTAATGCGACTAAAATAGGAATACTCCACATGTCTTAATTCGATTTATGTTTACTACGATTATGACTTTAGCCGGATTAAGGTAATCAAAAATCTCTGTTTACATGGTAGATTCTTAATCAGAGTAAAGTCTTAATCGTATTAAAATCGGAGTATTGTTGTCCATGTAAACGTACTCACTGTTCCAGAACAGTTCAAACCAAATATTCAGCTGTGTGCAACACATTTTACGGAGGACGAGGACTGTTTCCTGGGAGAGTAGCCTACAATGCCGGTGTTCCGGTGAATTCAGTTCCC
>NW_015552551.1:257147-257463 GCF_001515605.1 Sinocyclocheilus anshuiensis
GAGTAGCACTTGTCGTTTCTCCAATCACAAATGCAGACATGGTTTTATGTTTACACGGCGCGATGCAACGTGCAACGCAAAAAAACAGTATTTATAAACAGTCATTATAATCCATAATTATGTCCCCACTGGATGCAACGAATGCCTCGTTTCTAATTGGTTTTCATGTTTTTGAATCATCACTCCGGCCGGACAGGGCATCACAGTCTGGTACGGGCGTAACATTTCCGTCTCACGCTTGAGGTATTCGGCCAATCATAACGCACTGGATAGCTGGCCAATCACAGCACACCTCGCTTTTCAGACCGATGAGCTT
>NW_015552551.1:261265-292041 GCF_001515605.1 Sinocyclocheilus anshuiensis
CGATGCAACGCAACGCGTAAAAAGACAGTATAAGTAATTATAATCATTAATTATGTCCCCAATGGATGCAACAAATGCCTCGTTTATAATGGGTTTTATTGGTTTTGTCTCATTGCTCAGGGACACGGCATCACAGTATGGTAAGGGGCGTAACATTTCCGTCACACGGTTGAGGAATTCGGCCAATCACAACGCACTAAACAGCTGGCCAATCAGAGCACACCTCACTTTTCAGAACGATGAGCTTTGTAAAAATCGACGCGTTTCAGAAAGGTGGGGCATAGAGGAGAAACAATAATGTACAGTATGTGGAAAATAATGTGTTTTTTGAACCTTAAACAGCATAAACACATTTCATTACACCAAATACACAAAATAATGTTATTTTTTAGCAACGTCATATGACCCCTTTAAAACAAATATGCCACTCCATATGCTATATGAGACATTAATAAATTTGTATAAAATTAAAATATGAATAAACTCTTATAAGGACAAAAGTTAATCACTTGAAGTCACATGTTTCTTTTTACGTGTTTCTTGCACGATTAGGTACCATTTGTATAAGGAGGGCCAGCTCTCCTCACACCACATCATTCAGTCAAACAACACATGTAACAGCTCGTAAACAAATGTTCTCATGATGACACACTTCAAGTCACTGAAACAGCAGCAGAACAGAAAAATGCCAACATTTGACATCTCTGTAATACCTCCACTGTGACCCACAAGGCTTGCATCCAAATCCTGTCACAGTGTTTTTATAATCCCTGCCGGCAGGCACATTAGTATGGTTAAGCAGTCCTATTTTTCCCATCTCAGACGATGTGTGTTGAAAAACATCTTATGACTAAGCTCCATAAGCATTTACTCTAAATACACTATACCGTATGTGCAAAATGCAAGCCTGATAACAGTGTCTAACCAGACAGCAGACATATGCACTGCTATCTGGCAGACAGTGGCAGCACTGTTGGCTTTGGTTAAACCACTGCGAACTATTAGGTCAGCCTACATTGTGGTCATTGTCTTTACTCCCACACCACCCCCCCAAAAGTCACCACTGCGCAATACATGAAGAGAAAAAGGCTTTTAGCATGACAATTCTAGGCCAGATCTAAAGTAAAGCTAACACAAATTTCATTTGCTTGTCACAACTACAAAAAAAAAACAAAAAAACTAAAAACAGAGAAACCAAAAAAGATCCAGTTAGATTATTTACACGGTGTGTTCTTTGATTTATTTGACATAAGTAAACTACACTACCGCTCAAAATTTTGTGGTCATTAAGATTTTTTGAAATGTTTTTGAAAGAAAGTTTCTCATGTTCACAGAATTACTGTTTGTTTAGTTGTTTATATACAGTATACATATACTATATATATATATATACACATACATATATACATATTTACAAAGCAAATTTTTCCTGTTATGGCAACTGAATGTTCAGCAGCCATTACTCCAGTCTTCAGTGTCACATGATCCTTCAGAAATCATTCTAATATGCTGATTTGCTGCTCAAGAAGTATTTTTTATGATTAACAATGCTGAAAACAGTTGTAATGCTCAATTCTTTTGTGGATACATTTTTTCAGAATCTTTTGATGAACGTTCAAAAGGACAGCATTTATTTGAAATATTTGTTTGTAGCATTATAAATGTCTTTTCTGTCACTTTTGAGCAATTGAATGCATTCTTGCTGAATAAACATTTTTAGGTAAAGGTCCTACTGACCCCAAACTTTTGGAAGGTAGCATGTTGCATCTTTTTATTGGGGACGGCTTTAATAATTTAAAAATGAAACTTTATTACCATGTTTATTGAGTGTCTTGTGGCTATACAGCTGAGAAGGTCTAAACCAGGGGTGTCAAACTCAATTTCTGGAGGGCCGGAGCCCTGCAGAGTTTAGATTCAACCTTAATTAAACACATCTGATCCAACTAATCAAGTCCCTCAGGCTTATTTGAAAACTACATGGTATGTGTGTTGGAGCAGGGTTGCAGAAAAACTCTGCAGGGCTCCGGCCCTCCAGGAATTGAGTTTGACACCCCTGGTCTAAACGGTGGGTCGCTATCCCACAATCCACTTATGCATCTACCCCATTACTTGATCTTTGCTGTCACATATAATCCATACCCAATTACCTCCAGTCTAGTGCATCTGCTCTGCTTCCGGCACAAAATAAGTGGCTCTCATTGGGCTTTCCAAAGTCTGATTGATTTAACACAGATTTATGAATCTTCAACATGATCCCTAGGTAAGTGATCTGCACAAACCTCCATCCCACCCTTTGCTTTTTCTGCAGTGCCTGGAGCACAAGGCTGGAGAAACAGAAGAAAAAAAGATGTCAAGTGTTGTGTTGTTGGCTGCACTCGCTGGGGAACAGCAGGGAGAGCTGATTCACCACATGGCTGACATATTTGTCCTCAGTGTAAATGACCAACATAACCTGTGTACTTCAATATGCTGTAATCATCAGTTTTAGAGCTGGAAATTATTCCCCAAATTTTCATCAAAGCATTCAAAATCAAGCTTAAACTGGTAAATAAACAAATACAAAACATAAAACAGAGAAAAACTATTTTCGATTGAACAATTTCTAAGTCACTAATCAAATAAGTACATTTGTGACTAGGGCTGGGTATCGGGTTCGATGCTTTTAGGCACCGACCAAATTGCCTTGTTACCATCGATTATTGAAAAATGTCTTGCCATTTGGTACAAAATTTCAATACCTAAGCGGTTAATCAATGAAAAATAATAGGTGTGTTTGACTTGACACGCCGCTGCGCAGATTGATCTGTGTTTGACATCAAAGTACCGCAAGAGTGATTCGAAAGCTTACGGAGCAGTCTGTTCCCTATCGAGCATTCACTCTACATTGCAAGAATCGCATGTGGGAACTCCTCCCCTTCTCCAATTTCCTGAAGTCTTATAGGATAATGCCAGTTCAATAAACTGGCCAATTGACACTCATCTATGCAAATCGCATGCAAATACTGACAGGCTTGGCGGGCAGGAGACCGTCTACACATCTGTGCCGTTCCTCGGCCACGCTTGACGCGGACCTCAGGCTGCATTCTAATCCTTGTAGACTTACATTAAGTCACTCCTTAATGCGCAGATCACTCCTTCCGGCCTCTTCGGTGACGCAGTGGAGTCTATTATCAAGCGCTTCTCTGAGGCACAAAGCGCGCAAAGGTGATGAGTCACGTGATGCCCCGGCGTGTGTTCCATTCACCATCGAGATCACGATCCTCTTCTGCACACTGCTCCGTTAAGGGAATGGCTAAGCAGCCCTCGGCTGCCAAGCCTTCGTCCTGACGGACCTGCCAAGAGGAGTAGAGAGCTCGCTGGAGGCCCGGCCCTCATTATGTTCCCCTTGCTCCTGCAGGCGAAAAATGCAAGGTTCAAATTTCTGTTTGCCAATTTAAACATAAGCGCTAGAGGTGTGCCATATCATACCGTCCACTATAATACGGGTATAAATTTTTACATGATAAAAAAGTGTCATATCGCGATATCAATGATATAGCGGCACGATGACGTATGGCGCATTTACGTTCCCTAGTGTGCACAACAACAACACCACAAACCCAATAGGTGTGTTCGACTTGAAGCAGCGCTGCGCAGACTGAACGGCGTATGACATCAAAGTATTGGTTCTAGAGCATATTCGAGAGCACACTCTTACCGTCAAAAATAGGTGAGGCACCTATTTTTAGCGAAGCGGCGCGGAGAGCTGCTTCTGGGACGCTTCTGAAACGTGCTGTGGTGCGGCTGGTGTAAACACAAGCATTGACTAGAGTGTCCGTGATCAGCTCTGGTGGCCGCGTCGGAGCTGTAAAGCGCCGCAGACACGTGCAGTGTAAATAAGGGGTAAGTCACTCTCGCTGTATTTTGATGTCATACACCAATCGGTCTGCTTCAAGTCGAACACACAGCTGCTGCTGCCACCTTATGACAGTAAGATTTATACTTCGAATTAGGTAGTCTGTCATCGATGACAGTAGCTCATTGGAAAAGGATGGAAAATGCCCTTCATTTTGTTTGCACTAATAAATGTTGCTGCCTGCCAGCTGCAATCACCAATAAAACATTGTTCCATATTTGTTTCTATCATCATAAATATCGTTATCGCAAATATTCTTGAAATATCGTGATATCATTTTGAGGCTATATCGCCCACCCCTAATAAGCACTCTCTCAAAAGAGCTGTTTCCTCCTCATCCTATCTGTACACGTTTAGCCTTGCCGGGGCGAGGCACCAGTCTTTGAACATCGCTGCCAGTGATAGCGACCGGAGTGACATGGCCGTTATGTCAGTTCCTAGATGCATGGAGAGCTATTCCAGGCGTTTCACGCTGGCTGCTGAGCATAATAGAACACAGGTTTTCTCTCCAGTTCAGATACAGACCCCCCTGTTTCAACGGCGTGACTCCATCACTGACATTGCCTCAAAATGCCCCTGTTTTGAGACAAGAGGTTCACAGCCTGCTCCTTTGTGGTACCCAAGAGAGATGGGGGACTCCGTCCGATCATGTACCTGAGACCCATCAAAACAGCACTTCACAAGTACGCGTTCAGGCTGACAACTCTGAAGCAGATCCTGGCACAAACCGTTCCGGGGACTGGTTTGCATCCGTAGATCTGACAGATGCATACTTCCATATTCAGATAGCACCATGCCACAGATGCTTTCTGAGGTTTGCTTTCGAGGGCACAGCATAGCAGTGGTCAATGCTCCCATTCAAGCTGGCTTTAGCACTCGACATGCATGGATGCGATGTGCATGGATACTATCTGGACAATTGGCTGATTTTAGCCCATTCACGAGATGTGCTTATCAGTCATACAGACGTGCTGCTTCGCCATTGGGAGTCCCTATATGCTGCGCATGGATATGCAGAAGAGCATGTTCACCCCCAGTCAGTCTATAACATATCTGGGTGTGTAACGTTATTTCGACTCAGTGGAGATGCGAGCCCGCCTCTCTCAAGAGGCCATAGCGACCATTGATCAGCTCTGCACCGCTTCAGACCAGGCTGGTCTATTCCCTTGAGGGACTTTCAGAGGCTTCTGGGATTTATTGCGTCGGCCTTATAAATCAGTTTGCCACCTGGGTCTTCTGCACATAAACCGCTTGGATCTGAAAGCGGTGTCCTTAGCCCTAGTGGCTTTTCTGCCGCAGCTGGAACAGCAACATGTGCTGATTTACACCAACAACATGTCTGTGGTTTCGTACATAAATCGCCAAGGAGGCAAGCACTCCAGAGCCATTTTCCAGCAGGCTGCAAGCCTCTTATTATGGGCGGATCGTCATCTACTCTCCATCAGATTGACGCTTATCCCCAGTCTCCTAAACCACGGAGCGGACATGCTTTTGAGGAATGGAATTTCTCACAGGGAGTGGAGACTGCATCCCAGTTCGGTTCGAATGATTTGGGACCGCTCCAGGAGAGGAGTTGGATCTGTTTGCGACAAGCAAGAACACACATTTCCGATGTTTTCACTCCCCCCTGATTGGAGACGCTCAGATGTCTGTACGCACTTAAATGAGGAGTGTTTGCGTAATGGTGCTGTGATAAAGATTTCGACCCGGCGAGCTGCCCCGTGTCGGATGTTCCATGTTTTCTGCAGCACAGACTAGATAACGGGAGCCTACCATCAGTGTTAAAGGTTTATGTGGCCGCTTTTGCTTTGTTTCGTTCCCCGGTTAACGGGCAATCGATCAGGAAGCATGCGCTGGTGGTCAGATTTCTCAGGGCAGCGAGGAGACTACATCCCCCATGCCGCCTTCAGTGCCACCGTGGGACCTAATGCTGGTTTTAAAAGCTCTCTCTCTGCCCCCGTTTGAGCCCTTGGAATCTGCTGCTATGAGGAAGCTCCCTCAAAGCTGCTCTGCTTCTTGCCCTTGCCTCGACTAAGCGCATGGAAGATTTGCACACGCTCTTGGTGGATGACGATTGTATTTGCTTTGGGTCTGGGGACTGCAGTGTTACTCTCCGGCCCAAACCCGGCAACGTGCCTAAAGCTATCTCTACCCCCTTTAAGGTGCAGATCATTTCTTTGCCCGCTTTGTCTGTGGAGCCATTGACCTTGTGTGACACCGAGGCCCAGAGCGCCATTTGCCTGTCAGGACTTTAAGGATTTGTATTGACTGCTCAGCCGTCTTTCGTCAGTCTGACCAGCTCTTCGTGTGCTAAGGTGGCTGTGCTAAGGGATGAGCAGTAGACTAAGCAGATGTTTTCTCACTTGATAGTGGACGCTATCGTGTCGGCTTATGCGAGCCATTGACAGGAATGCTCTTTCAATATCAGAGCCCATATGACACAAGCTATTGCCTCTTCATTGGCCTGGTCTAAAGGTACATCTATTCTGGATATATGCTTTGCATCTGGTTGGTCTTCAGAGAATACTTTCGCCAGGTTCTACAAGCTGGATGTGCTGTCATTGGTGTCTCAAGTGCTTTCGGTGAGTCTCTAACCTCAATTGTTCTTCTAGTTTATTGCTATGCTTGCAATTTTAGCACAGTTTGTTACCGCGTGTAGCTGTTGACACTGTGCAGTTCTATGTACATTTCATGTGCTTGGAAATTGTGTTTCTAACCCATGCTTGGTGTAGTCGTCTTCTTGTTTGGGCTGATCATCGCTGCTCTCAACATCAGAGCTCATACGACGAGGGCTATTGCCTTTTCATAGGTCTGGTCTAGAGTCTATTCAGGATATGTTTTGCAGCCGACTGGTCTTCACAGAATACTTTCGCTAGGTTTTACAAGTTGGACGTGCCATCCTTGGCGTCTCAAGCACTCGGTGAGTCTCTAGCCTCACTTGTCTTTCTAGCTATTGCTATACTTGCACTGAGTGCAGTTTGTTACCGCCTGTGCTGTTGACACTGTGCAGGACTATTTACATTTTTATGTATGCGCTTTTTACTTATTGCTTTACTTGCATTGACTGCAGTTTGTTACAGCATGTGCTGTTGACACTGTGCAGGACTATTTAAATTTTTTATGTGCTTTGTACTGTTGCTATACTTGCACTGATTTATACTGCCCGCCAAGCCTGTCAGTATTTGCATGCGATTTGCATAGATGAGCGTCAATTGGCCAGTTTATTGAACTGGCATTATCCTATTAGACTTCAGGAAATTGGAGAAGGGGAGGAGTTCCCACATGCGATTCTCACAATGTCTCGTTCCCACTCTCAGGGAACCGAGGTTACGATAGTAACCGGCGACGCTCTCTATAGCTCTTGCGGTACTTTGATATCATACACCGATCGGTCTGTGCAGCCCTGCGTCAAGTCGAACACACCTACTAGTTTACGCAGTCGCCCACAGACATGGCTCACAAGTGAGACTGTAGTGTGTAAGCCTCTTCCTCTAAGTCAGAACAGCGATCGCGGAAGAGGAAACACCGGCAGACAGCGCTGGAAGCTGCTAATGTCATCAGTAAATCAGTGGAAAATGAACAGAAATTATGATTCTGTCTGAGTTATGCGTTTTAAAACAAAAACGCACCCTAAATGATGTGGAAACTGAAAACTATTTGAACTTTATTAAAAGTATTTGCACAGAATTATTGTGTTGGTTACATTTTGTTACTTTGTGCTTTTTTTTTGTTCCTTTGTGCAGTGGCTCAGGAGATGAGTCTTTGAGTCTGTAAAAACATCAACAAGCTGAAGCAAGGTTTTTTTTATTTTAGGTAATGTAATCTTGTTAAAACAGATTTCATAAAATTGGTATCAAAAAAAGTATCGTTCAGGAACCGGCATCGAAGTCAAGGTATCGGTATTGATATCGAAAATTTTGGAACGATACCCAGCCCTATTTGTGACGTTGATCATGTGACTAATTGTACAGACTGACTGATGCTTCTGCTTCCACTGAAATGCAAGATGCTCTTTGGATCATCTCAAATCATGCTAAAGAACATGTCCATCAGACAAAAACTTAATGCAGCTCTAGAGCAGCTGACAAACCAAACACATTTACAAATACCATAATTACATGGTAATTTTTCAATTTCACTTTTCACTCAAATTGTTGTGCTGATAATGTACTTAATGAAAAAAACAACAAAAACAAATTTAAAAAGACAAAGCATTTTTTACTTGTAGACATTTGAACAAAGAGGAGAAAGTAAAAAAACAGGAGGGATGAAAATTGAAAAGAGAGAAGCAGAAGTGAGAAGTAATAAGAAGGGGAACGGGATGTGGTTTTGTTCTGAGGTGTCACTTGAAAAGTGACACCATACTATCAGGGAGCAGAGACTTGACCTCTGCTATAAACACTAGAGCGACACTGGATGCACAAAAACACACCACAACACTGCCTTACATTCTTTTTTATTTTCAGTCTTCATCACACACACACACACACACACACACACACAAAAGCATACAACAATGCAATAAAATGAAACAATAAAATCAAATTATGATCAAACAGCAATTTTCAGCTTATTACGGCCCAAGCTACTTAATTTACTCACCCCCATGTCATCCAAGATGTTCATGTCGTTCTGTCTTCAGTCGCCAAGGAATTAAGGTTTTTGAGGAAAACATTCCAGGATTTTCCTCCATATAATGGACTTCAATTACGTGCATTTGTGGTTAAAAAGTATATACGGTTTAATTTTTTTAAGAAAATGACTGATCGTTTCGCTAGATAAGACCCCTATTCTTCGGCTGGGATCTTGTAGAGCCCTTTGAAGCTGCATTGAAACTGCAGTTTGGACCTTCAGCCCGTTGGCCACCACTGAAGTCCATTATATGGAAAAAAATCCTGGAATGTTTTCCTCAAAAACCTTAATTTCTTTGATCTGAAGAAAGAAAGACATGGACATCTTGGATGACATGGGGGTGAGAATTTGGATCATTGAAATCATTTAAAAAAATGTATAGATCATTAAAAGTTTTGATAACACTTTACAATAAGGTCTCATTTGTTCCCTTTGTGGGTGTGATTTTTTTCAGCACTCCTCCAAGAGCAATCATGCAATTCACACTAAGCTTTGTCTACATGATGACAATATATTAAAAATGCTAAATTGCGAATGGTTTTTGGATATCCTGAATGGTGTTGCCGTGGTTATTCATTAAACTAAGGGCAAATAAGCGAAACTATACTTTTATTATATCTTTAAAGTGCTTTGTCCAAATTCCTCAAAACTTTTTTTACATACAGAGAGCAAGTCATTCTGAAGAAATATGCTTAGTTTCATGAATTTTCGATGCTCTTGGGTTTAACAGAAAATTGAATGTTAGTTAATAAAAATGTTAATTTTGAAAAATAAATGTTAGTTCCCAGTACATTAACTAATGTTAACATATACAACTTTAAATTTTAATTAACAATGTATTAGTCAATTTTGAACTTAATATGAACAAATATTCATAAAAGCTATATAAATATTGTTCATGTTAACTATAGTTATTAAACGGCTCTGTGGAATACTTGATTCTGATTGGTCAGTCGCGACATTCCAAGGTATGTTATCCCACAATAACAACCGGTAAAAGCTGATAACACAGGCTCATCCGGGTAACTGAAGTCGGCGCTGTACTCTTGCTAAGAACCGTTTTACTTCGTGGAAGCTTTGCGTTTGGTTAGCTAATAAAATATTAAAACTCAATTCAATATTATGTGTACAATTATTTAATTATATCATCCTGGTAACGCAGACTCACTCTCTCGTTTCATTCAAATGCAGCTGCTGCCATTTTGCGACAATTGTTTTGTACACTGTAATGGATTATAAGATAACTAACAAACTGGTAAGATTTTAAAACAGTTTTGTCTTAAATAAATATATTTTATCGCCTTAATTATTTCCGCCTCCGCTTCGCGTTAGGGTCCTGATCACCCTGTAGGGGTTATTCTGCGATTACAACCGACTAAATGTACATTATCCCTTACTTAATTATTGTTAACAAATTGTAGCATCTGCTTAAAATCATGGATGATCATTGGGGTTTTATGCCTTTTAGCCTTTTGACATTTGCATATAAATTACAGACATGGCCCCACATTCTACATTTATATGGGTGCTAAATTGCCAAATACTGCCATTCTTTGTTCTTCTCTCTCTCTCTCTTTCCTTCATTCTGTATATATGTGTTTTGCTTAGTCTTGTTGTATGTTAGCTGTAGTTTCATTGGTTTCATTGCTTATATTCACAATTAATTGCCTATGTGTACTGCTCACAATTCGGAGTCACTGAATGTTTGAAGTCTTGCTACATGCTAAATTACTGCTAGTACTGCATAAAGAAGGAAAGCTACTTTCCTTGGCCAGGAAAATAATCTTTCCTTGAATTGATAAATGATTATATTGTCTGCTCGGTGGACGGACAGATCAAATAATTGTAATATTGATTCTGCTACAGTTAATTCTAAGATCTAATCTAAATATTCATTATTGATTGTAACCAGTTTATAATTAATGATAAATATTTCCCTTTTGAGCTAATTTGCTACAAAATGAAACGTTATTGTAAAGTGTTACCAAAGTTTTATATATTGTTCCCTTTTGTGTGTGTGTGTGTGTGTGTGTGTGTATCTGTTTCACACTCTGAAGAAGAGCGATGCTTAATTTATTGTAAAAATTATAATTAGTGCATTACCCAAGCAGGAAGTTTATAATTATAGAGACTGCCTGAGGGGAAACATTGTCAAACTTCACCATTCTCCAGCCATTCTGAAGCATGTCATGTTCTAGAATAATCCTTTCATTGCTGTAACCCTTAAAAACAGACCGCCAGAGGGTTACTCTAAATCCATGTGCCCGCTGTGCAGTTTTCCTGATGCCACAGGGGTTGTGGTTGCGCTGATGGCTTGGGCCCGTCATTGCTGCTTGCAGCTATATTTTATTTGTTCTTTTTCATCACATGAACCATACCTGAACTACTCCACACAAATTGTAAGAAACTTTCAGCTTTTATAGAAAAAGAGTTCACTTCCCCCTATTTAACGGGGTCATATACTTTCTTTAAAATTATTTTTACACTTATAATATAAGTAGTTTTTGTCTCTGAAACAACCAAAGGTTGAGTTTTACCATTTTCCAACTTCTTTCTGACCTAAAAACAGTCAGTTTTTCACTGCTGCTCCTTCAAGAAACTTACCTTTTAATTATGGAATGAGGTAGAGTTTTCCCCAGCTCTGCTTGCAGGTTTGCTGTTGTGTTAAATATTGTTTTTAACTCCACAATCCTTCAATAACAGCCTTTTTGCTAAGCCTGTGGTACACTCAGCAAGTACACAAAACAATCTATGTTAAATGCGCCACACAAATGATCAAAGTTAGATTAAAATGATCAGGGTCCTTGTAAAATAAAATAAAAACTTCAGCCACTCTTTCCTAAATTTGGGAAAGGTCTTTTTCTGAAAAATTGGAAAATTTGATCGTAATAAAAATTATAAAAGAATACCCACAGTTAAATGTTCAATACTGAGTATTAATTGTATTAATAAATCACCATGTTGAAGGCAAGCCAAAAAAGGCACATGGAAACCAGAACAGACTAATAGCCATAGCAATTTCTACTAGAAAGCCCTCTGAGCAGCCGTTCAACATTGAGACTATTAGATGTGTAATCCTGTTTGTGGGTAATAGGTCATACTTCAGAATCCATCAGCTCGATGTGCAGCTTGGGGACTAGCTGCTGTTTTTTAATGCAATGTAGCATTTCTTAGATGATGTTTTATTGTCTCCTAACCTAATAAGTTTGCATCAAGACAGAGTTGTCATTTAAATTCCCTTATGTAAATTGAACTCATGTGCTGTGTCTTATTTTGCTACTCAGTTCAACAGATAGACAAAATAGACTTTTATTTTCTAAAAATATGCTTCCTTTTTCACATGAACACACAGTCAGACACACTCATATAACCTAATATGTTTTGAAAAGGAACTGCATGTCCATGTTGCAACCCACAAAGTAACATAATTAGCTGCACTTGGGTCCATCACACAATAGATCATTATATTTCATGTGGCTTCAGTCCTACCACAACATGATTATGATTCAGATTCAAATGCAAATGTAAAGCCTGATGGCCCAGTGGACATTACAACTTCAAATAAAGTCATGTTTAAAAGGTACTAGGCTGTTATTGTATGGAGTTTCCAATTTTGAATAAAAACTTCTTCTAAATGAATAAATGTAAATGTAATGGTTGATTGCTTTATATACCAGCCAGACAGCCTGTTCATATCTAAGTGAGCAGTTTTTGACCAAAATAAACTATGCTGTGGACCAGAGGTTATGTCGATTGACTGAAGTCTAGATACGTGAGAGTATGATCTGCATTAACAAAATTTCCTAAATTAACACAGGGCCAGTGTGATTTAGTGTTATGACTTTAGTCCACTGGGGTGGCCGAGGTGATTGACATGTGAGCTAAGGGTGAGTGAGGCTCCTGTAATTGGCTTCTTATTTTCAGAAGAAACATTTCCATTGAGGTTAGGAAGTAAAGGCGAAGGCTAAGACAGGATTCAGGAACATCTAGGCAGAGTAGAAAGTTTGGATTACCCGCAATGATGTTTTCAAATTTAGTGTGTGATGTGTGCATGCCTGCGTTGCTGAAACAGAGAAAATTGTGAGGTGGGCCTCACATAAAAATGAGCCCATTTATCCAAAAAGAAAGAACACAGAGTGAGACTTTCTGTCTTCAGACAGTTTGATTTCTGTCCAAAAGAATACATGAAACAGATGAGTTACTGTTGTGTGAGGAAACTAGCAATAAATCATAGTTAACACAAATGTTTGTCTCTTGTGCATATCTGAGATTGGTAGTAGTTGTCACACTAGGATTAAGGCATTATATCCAGGTGGGTCGGCAGTGTGTTAATGAAAAATACACAGATATTAGCCCAGTATTGAGGGTAAAAGAGATGTGTTTGTACATTATAGTCATTAATTTAATCGCTCAAAAGAAACTCATAAAGAGATTTTTAAGATTCACTTAAGGGCCTTTCGCACCACTTTAGTTCCAGAACTAAATGTACAGTACTAAAGTACTGGGACGATTTTGCGCAAACTATTTCCCAGTACCATTTAAAGGGTTGCATTCGCACCGACAGTGGGTACTAAGAAGAGACGCAAGCCGGTCGACAGCGTCGACTTACGTCACGATTAGTACCAGTTGTGCTGGTTAGACCCTGCTCCGGAGTAGGAGCTAATTTGGTTCTCGAAAAAGGCAGTCCGGTACTAAAATCGCACCCAGTTCCGGCTATGCGAAAAGTGGGTAGTTCCACAATTAGTTCTGGTACTATGAAAAGGTTCCCGCGGTGCGAAAGGCCCTTTAGTCCTAGTGAAGGTTTGGTACTTTTACAGCTAACCACATCAGGTTTAGTGGGTACACAAGAAGAATACCTAACAGGATTTAAATAAAGCTTTCTACATGAACAAAGACAAACCTCAAATAAAATGTAAAAAACTTAAAGTTAATTTTTCATGATTTTAGGAACATTTCTACACATTTCATGAAAACAGACATACAGACGCACACAAATCCACACAAGAAACACTGAGTGCATTCATTCACTCACTCAAACGTGCAGACTTTGACTTGGAATATCCAAGGGGATCATGTCCATATTCAAAGGTCATTGTTCAGATTTGTAAGTTTGGTTACACTCTTTAGAAATCACCCAAGAACAGAATTACAACTGTTAATTAGGTTGATTCATTCAGTAATAATAATGAAATGGATAAGTGCATTAAGACATGTAATGGAGATACACATATTTAAAGCTAAATCAACCTATGGATTCAATATTCTATTATTCGGATTATATGTCTTTCTCTATGTAAGAGTCTTTGACGTTGTCAATATGTTAATACTGTACTGTGATCATATTTGACACAAATACACATACTCTAATGCTCAAATATGTAAACACGAAAAAGCACTAGTTCTTGCAACAACATCACACTTAAAAATGTATGAATGAATGTTTTTGTATTAGCCTCAGGCCCATATAACAAAACATATAGCAAACCAAGTGGTAATTATTTTCGTACCAGGAAACACAGCACAAGCACACTTCTGAAGCTAAACCATGCACAAATAAAGTTTATACTGAATATGAAAGTTAATATTTATATTGTTCAAAAATAATACAAAGAATTTGGACACTTTAATGGTGAAATGTTAGTGGAACATAAATAATGTATTTATAGTTAATGTGATGAACTATGTGCATATACTACACTCCCCATTACATCAGTTATTTAAAGGGGTCATATGATGTTGCTAAAAAGAACATTATTTTGTGTTTCGGTTTAAGGTTCAAAAAACACATTATTTTCCACATACTGTACATTATTGTTTCTCCTCTATGCCCCGCCTTTCTTCTAATTTCACTCGCGCGCCCCCCAACAGCCCCCCCCCATTACTGTATTCACACTGAATTACTTTACTAACATCAACATAACGCAAATATCCATTAAAGCTATTAAAGCAGCGAATGATTTTTCTTTTGCCCTTTTTGATTAACATTTTTATAAGAAATGCACGGATCCGTTATAGCCTACTGATGTACATCTGATATTTTCTTTACTGTTTACGTTCACTTAAAACAACCGACTGTGCTTACAAGGATACTTGTCAAGACAGCCATTGGTATTCACCTGCTGTCTGAGAAGGCTATCTGTTTGTGCACTTCAGGTGTGTGAGCGGTGCGCATAGAAACGCTCTATCACGCTTAAAATTACTTTAATGTTTAAACTGACAAGACTTAAAACACGTGAGAATGAAAAACTTTCTTGAGGAAGCAGCACTGGCCTGATTGTTAAGACAGTTTTGGAGGCTAAGGTGACAGATAGGGGGGCTGAAACCCACCTAAAAAGGGTTTAGAACCGCGCCTGGTATAGCGTGCGTAATTATACTGAAACATAAATATATATAACCAGTTTACCTGATTCAATGTGATGGCTGAGCCTGTTTCTGAGATAATAACATGCCAATCCGTGGTTGGATTTCCGACACGGCTAATTGTAAATCATCTTACACTGTCAATAAGCAAACACTTCAAAGAGAAAGGAAAAATTGAAATCGCATCATATGACCCCTTTAATACAATACAATGGCTCCGAAAACTAATGTTACTTCTGAAAAATAGTCTAGAATCATCTGCGTGAATAGATGCTACTTACATTAATTACATTTTTTTTAAACACAATGAAATTCATACACTTTTAATTTTGACAAGTATACAAATACAAACACCTAACATAAACAACAACAACAAAAAAACAACGCAAAAGCTTACATTTACAACATGCCGTCAGACTTATTAAACAGTATCAATGAAAGAGGCAAATAAAGTATAGGATCAGACAGTGTAGCATTTTTTTACTCCCCACTAGGGGTGGGCGATATGACCAAAATCTTATTTCACGGTATGATACATTTTATTTCAAGATAACGATATGTACCTCGATATAGCTATTTTTATTTTATTTTAGTTATTAAAATTAAGAAAAAGAAGCAAATTACAAGCACAACCGAACAAATAAATATGAAATAAACTTTTAATTTATTCAGCTACAGTAGGCCTGGTTTATTTAACATGTAGTAAGAAATATTACAGAAATTGTATAAATAAAGTGTATAAATAAAACACTGCATAGTCTTCACTGTATCAATCAAACATAATTAACATTAATAATGACAGACAGCAGCAGGTAAATAAGGCTGCTGTCCCTTTAAGACCGACTGCATGGATCCAATATACTGAAACACATCCGGTTTTCACCCAACTGTTTTACATTTATTTAACATATAACCGACTGTGTTTACTTGAATACTCCACACGACGGGCATTATGACATTACTGTGTGCGTATTTGACCATTCAAGCACAATAAAACACAAAAGAGATCCGTTTTCGCGATCGCATGCTGTCGAGAAAGGGGTCGATATTCAGAAGCTAAATGTGTTAGAATATCACTCTCTGGCCCAGATTTTACTTACATTCAAGTCCTTGTTTTCCATGCCCCAATAAAATGCATACACACAAACGTAAACTGCCAAATACTCTGCTCTCACATATGGTATCCCCCCACACTTCTACTTCCACTCTTTTCCCCTGTTTGCCTCTCATCTTTTTAATGTGTTGAGGGGTTCTTCCCTTTTCAGTTGCTATGCAACAAATGCATTTACACTGATATGAAGAGTCCTGTGCCAGTAAACAATATGCAATACTTTTTCATTTAGAAACACATATAGTGGAACTCACAAACAACAAGTCCCAATATGCACTGCAATCACTGATCTTTCTCTCTATCTCTAAAGCAGCGCACAAACTCTCCTTCACAAATGCCTTGTATGGTCTTTTTTCCGCTGAAGTCTGGCTTCAGGTAATTTGTAAACATAATGGGCCAAGGAAGTCTCTCCAAATGCCAGAGCTGATATTGAGCAGGGCTCATCTCATCTACTCACTCCATGCAATTAGGTGGGACTTAACTGTGCATGTCATTTATATAAATCGCTCTGTAATTTTTTTATAGGTTTAAACAAACTGGATTCTGCTACTTCTGTTTCTCTTGTAATACAGAATGATGATTTATGAATATGTTCCTGGATCTGCATATACATAAATCTGAGGAGTATGTGATTGTGTTTGTGTGTGTATGAGTTTTGACTTCCTGAAAGTGTTGCCTTCCTCTTAAGTAGCTTTTTTCCACTGCTATTTACAGAAACAGCCAAGCAGAAACAATGTTTGTCTAGGTATACTCTAAAGAGTGAACCTTGGGAACTAATTCAGTGGTTGTAAACATCTGGGAGGAATGAATATAGAAGAATATGAGAACAAAGGACTCAAAGGCTTGTTGTTGTTGCAATACCACCAAAAGTCAGCCAGTTCCGGCAAATGCGGATTGGCACTTTAAAAATGTCCCAAGGCACCTTCATCAGAGGAAAACAAGGGTTGCTGGCATCAGAAAGACACTGGCATGAGTCACACCGAAGCAGGGAGCTCTGGCATACTTGTCCGTGAAGCAAAAAAGCAAACAAGATGTGACACATCAGTCTTAGTGTTACTTAATGTCTGAAATGGTTTTTATGCAACAGCATTTTAGCTTTGAATGCTGTTTTTCCAGCTGCAGTAGCAGGCTAAATTGTGGTAAAGCAGGCCAGAGGGGGAAAAAGCATATCAACAGCAGTTTTTTCCACAACAGACCCAGATAGGCTATATTTAAAAGAACAGAGTGAAGAAAAAAATCAATTGAAAAATTATGTCTGTGGAGAAGACTGCTGAAAATCTAAAGTTACTTCGATTGTATTGAACAACAACAATTTTCAGTCTGGAGACTTTTTGCAGGGAACACAGCTTTACAGCTGTCAATGTGACCGAATTACAGGGAGGTTTTCTTTACTTTCTTAATCTGTCTGGCAAACAGCATACCACAGTACCCTCAGATAGCAGATTTTCCTCTGTCTGTGCTCTATATAGGCTTCATCTAATTATTGTGTGTCCGTACAATATCAGCAGAGTTTAATATAATTACTTTAGGCTCACTGTAAATATTTGAGGTTGAAAATGTCCCTTATAACCTAATGGCAGCAGTGCATGTCAGAAAGAAGTAACAACATATTGTAAGTTGTTTTTTTAAAAACTGGCTGATTAGAGACCAGTTTTGTGGTTTCTCTTACAATGGTGGAAATCACAGAATGGGATAAGGACGTCGGTCCAGAGTCAGCGTGAGAGGCAGTAAAGCACAAGCTCTGGTTCAATCAGCATTCCCCAAACACTCCGGGGCAGCCAGGAACGTGAAAACTACCAATTTCCACAGGATCAGACTTCCACAACCAAATCAGGGCTATCAGTTTTTCTTTATTTTGTTTCAGCTTGCCTTTGGTCTTACAGCTCAGGAAATAGCTTGAGGTTTGGACCATGACCAGAGCAGAGCTCTCTAAAGCTATACAGCCTTCATTCACTGCAACAGAACAAATGACTAACACAGAAACATGATACATACATTACATGTAATGAAAATTGTACACATCCACGGTTGTGTGATATATATTTTTTTCTAATCATGACCAATTGTATTAATAATAATTAGGGCTAAGTTGACAATATCAATTTCTCAATTTTAATCAATCTTTATTTTGATGAACCAATATTGATTCTTAAATGCCAAGATCAATCTTTTAGTCTATACATTTTTTTTGTTGACGTGTGAACAAAACTTCACTAAAGATTATTTGTGCATGTGCATGCCATCATATGAATCGCAATACGTTTTGTGCTTTGTTACTTTTGATATTAAACAAAGTCTCAGCTTTCAAATTCTGTCAATTTTATCAGGAAATCCAAACAATAAATGTCATTTTGTTACTCTTTAACGTGGAGTGACAACTCGCTGCAGCCAAATTAGTTGGTATTCAATCAATAGTGTGGAACACTTGAACCAATCATCTTTTTCTCTTTTCTAATTACAGCGTGAAATAAACATGAATGAAAATCAGAAGGTATGTTGAAAGAAAAAGTACAACTTAATGAAATGTATCATCTCTCATGTAACCTTTAAATCAGGTTTTCAACTGCAGAAAGACAAAACGACTTGTAAACAATATGTAACATAACATTACATTTACCTCATCAGGAAAGCCATTCAATGTCCATAACTTGCTAGTCAGCTAGAAAAAAAAATGGCTCTAGAAAAGAGCATTTTGCTAAATACATGCACTATATTACATAGGCTATTCATTTTATGACTCATATTCATTAGATATTACAGTAAAAAATATATTATAGTTATGTACCAACTAGGGATGTCAATTTTCGATCATTTCCATGATCGATCGTCGTTTAAATTAACGATCAATTAATCGATTAATCGTTAACTTTAATGCAGCAAAATGCATCTATTGCAGCAGCACGCAGTCACCGGCATGACAGGATGTGCAAAAGCCACTCAAAAAAAAAAACCCGCTTTCTCACCCGAATTAAAGGGGTTTTAGTCTGAATAAAATGCTAGTAGCAGGATCGTAAAATGAATAGATGATTATGATCATTTGATAAAATGAAGAGAGCGCGCCGTACGTTTGAGATCATTTTACTTTGTTGACTGTTTCCTATCCCGACACGGAGACCGCTGAACGCGCCTCTTTAAATGGTTTCGTGGTGCTCGTCTCTGAAATTATTTTCTCAAGTAGATTAAGTGAATGCGTATGTCTCCTTAAATCTGCGTCCAGGGTTATGTGCATACTAAATCTCAGGTTTAAGTGAGGTTTCTGACTAACCGCTTGACCTTAGTTTAAGTTGTACTCAGTTACGTTAACCATGTATATGATTTCAGAGTTAATTAAGTTGTACGTAGTTATATTAGCTATCGGGGTCTAGACAAGGAGTTCTAGAAGAACCGCTGATTAATGTTTGAGCATTACATGGGTAACTGTAGGGGGCTAAACAAACCTACTATTTAAAGTATATTAAATAGTATTAGCCACAAACCTCTGGATAAGGTTCAGACTGGCGAGTTTTGTGATCGTGGAGCCCACGCATGGCGGCCGCCGTGAGGTATCCTAAAAACGACATAGATTCCTAATGAACGAGTAAAATACAAAGTAAAGAGTTAACTAGAATAATCAAATGTAAGAATAATTAGAGACCGACAAACAACCGATCTCCCTTTCAACCTAAATTCGAGGTAATACTAAAATGGAGTCAGATTAGATAATAAAATGGAGCCAGATTTGAGTTAAACTTAAATTGAATAACTCTGCGCGCTGAAAAGACTGAACACGCAAGTAACCTTCATCCATTCACTGGATACCTTCCTTGGACCAAGTGTGTGGACCTTACATCACCTTACATCCCTAGTACCAACTGACATGGTTCTCTGGACAATGTACTAGGGCTGTTGCGGTGAAGGAATTTCTCTTGCGGTAATGCTGAGTGGCTCAATAGCGCGGTATGTGGTATTATCGGCATATGTATAAATATACAGTAGTGTGAAAAAGTGTTGGCCCCCTTCCTGATTTCTTGTTTTTTTGCATGTTTGTCACACTTTAATGTTTCAGATCATCAAACAAATTTAAATATTAGTAAAAGATAACACAAGTGTCTGTGTGTGTATGTGTTACGATATAACAAGGTCATATTTAGAAACCAATGAAACCGAAACCAAATAGCGTCGAAACAGGAAGTGAAGTAAACAAAAGAGAATGACAAAATAACGATCCACATAACAGAACATAAACGTGACAATAAGATCGTTAGGCTATTGTTAGCCTATATGTATAACAGTTCTTTCTGATCTTCGAATCTGACTGAACAAGAGACTTTCTATTGATATTTCCACCTGCGCATTCTAGACGGGCTGTCAGTCAGTCTTTAAACCATTCATTCATCTACACGTTCAAAAACACTGATTCATTCAAAGAGAGACGTAATGAAACACGCTGTTGAAATCATTTTAACTTTGAGCGCCACGTTAGAAGCCTCAGCTGACCAATGCGTCGATGCTAAGACAGAGATTTGGCTTTCCTTGGACATGACAACCTATTTTCACAAATATATATGACTCGCAAGTAATCACACATGCTCAGTTGATCTCTCTCTCATTCGCTGTCTGTTTAGGCTTGTTAAGTGCAAATCTACGGAGCCTCTGTACAAATCAGAATGGTACACATTATGTTATCATTACTAACTTATTTAATATTCAGTACACATTCACGAAGTGTAAAACGAGAAGGGCATAACCCTATGAAAAAAGAAAACACGCAAAAATCGCGGTTGCTGCGGTTCTTGCATTCCTCTGCTCGTCAATAGCGCGGTATTACGATATTGCGGTTATCGCGACATCCCTACAATATACAGAATATACAGCAGTTGAGAGACCTTTTTTCCTTATGAAAAATGTATGTACTGTACCTCATATATCCAAATGATCCAAATGAGAATTGAATCAAGATCAGAATCAAATAGAAACAAGAGCTTGTGAATCAAATTGATTTGTGATTCTGTGTCACTATTTGGCCCTAATAAAAATGAAGATATAAAAACAAAAAGTATTTATGCCAACACCTACTTAAAAATAAATGTCTATATGTCTAGAAAATGTCTAAGTCCTGATGTAGGCTAATGGCCAAGATATAAAAGACTTATTGATATGACAAGAGGGAGCCAGTGAAGTGGTGCGTTCAGACAAAGAGCAACATTTCCAGCAGCTACTGGTCAATAATACGCTGTTTGCCAACAGTCCGCAAATGCAGAGCTTCAACTAGACACAGCTTCTTAGTCATATGGTAACATCTAGACTTGTGGAGTGTAACCACAACTTGTGTAGTGTAGGCTCCCCCTCCCCCACGAACCATGTGATGGGGCCATATTCACAAGTAGTGATGTCGTGCTCAAGAGATGTAAATGCTAAACCACTCAAAAAAACATGATACAAACAAGGCGGACACAATTCTAGAATGGAACGCTGTTCTCTAATCTTTCCTTTGCTTCACAGGGATGCAGTTGGACTGACAAAGGCTGTCTTCACACTGCCTCTCGGACATGTCAATCAGCACAGCTCTCATTTTCTGTCTGAATCAATAATAAACATTCAAATGTGTGATGCATTTATTGTTTGCTGTTACTGTAAATACATTTAGGCTGCATATTGTGTACTTGATGGTTTATGTGACATCTTTGTGAAGCAGAATAGTTCTACATAGCAAATTTAACCATAATAAAATGGGCTCATACTGCTATGACTGCCCCCCTCCCATTTAGGGTCAGGGCCCCTACTCAGTGTGGGGCTGCTAGGGTGTCTTGTATGCCTGTGTGTGTAGCATGAAAGCTTACAGCATGAAATATACATCTATAGCACCCTGGGCTAATGACCTGTCACTTTTATTCTGTATTTTGATGGATGTCGTGATCTATGATTAAGTGTGGCAATGTAATTCTCAGCATGGACTCATTAATCACTATGTAGCAAATGACACAAACATTCACACACACAGTAACAATGCTAGCTAACTTGCAAGAGTTGCAGCATCTAATTTCTAAATATCACCTTGTGATCTTTGCACCCTAAATACAGAATACAAACTAATTAAAATGCAATTTTCTTGAATATCTTCACATTTTAGACTCTTCGCGCTTGTCCCAATTGCATATATCTTACCCTAAAAAGCACATACTACTCAAACATGACAGACACAGCAGGACTTTATGAATGACAGATTGGGTACTGTAATGGAAGCTCTCTACAGCCAGTGTTCGGTGAGGGAGTGGGAATGCTGTGAATTATGATGCCTTTCTCCATGTCAGGGGGAGCAGAGGGGGGCAGCAGTCTTTGAGCCCACTCCAAAACAAACACAAGCGGATGGCTGACTCTCACACGACTGCGGCTATTCCGTTTCCATCTGGGAAAGCTATAATTATTCAGTGTGTGGAGTCACTAACTTTACACTTGCCTTTGCTTTACACACACATATCTATACGCAAAAATCGCGGTTGCTGCGGTTCTTGCATTCCTCTGCTCGTCAATAGCGCGGTATTACGATATTGCGGTTATCGCGACATCCCTACAATATACAGCTATTTAGTTAGTTGAGAGACCTTTTTTCCTTATGAAAAATGTATGTACTGTACCTCATATATCCAAATGAACTAATATCGAATTGAATCAAGATCAGAATCAAATAGAAACAAGAGCTTGTGAATCAAATTGATTTGTGATTCTGTGTCACTATTTGGCCCTAATAAAAATGAAGATATAAAAACAAAAAGTATTTATGCCAACACCTACTTAAAAATAAATGTCTATATGTCTAGAAAATGTCTAAGTCCTGATGTAGGCTAATGGCCAAGATATAAAAGACTTATTGATATGACAAGAGGGAGCCAGTGAAGTGGTGCGTTCAGACAAAGAGCAACATTTCCAGCAGCTACTGGTCAATAATACGCTGTTTGCCAACAGTCCGCAAATGCAGAGCTTCAACTAGACACAGCTTCTTAGTCATATGGTAACATCTAGACTTGTGGAGTGTAACCACAACTTGTGTAGTGTAGGCTCCCCCTCCCCCACGAACCATGTGATGGGGCCATATTCACAAGTAGTGATGTCGTGCTCAAGAGATGTAAATGCTAAACCACTCAAAAAAACATGATACAAACAAGGCGGACACAATTCTAGAATGGAACGCTGTTCTCTAATCTTTCCTTTGCTTCACAGGGATGCAGTTGGACTGACAAAGGCTGTCTTCACACTGCCTCTCGGACATGTCAATCAGCACAGCTCTCATTTTCTGTCTGAATCAATAATAAACATTCAAATGTGTGATGCATTTATTGTTTGCTGTTACTGTAAATACATTTAGGCTGCATATTGTGTACTTGATGGTTTATGTGACATCTTTGTGAAGCAGAATAGTTCTACATAGCAAATTTAACCATAATAAAATGGGCTCATACTGCTATGACTGCCCCCCTCCCATTTAGGGTCAGGGCCCCTACTCAGTGTGGGGCTGCTAGGGTGTCTTGTATGCCTGTGTGTGTAGCATGAAAGCTTACAGCATGAAATATACATCTATAGCACCCTGGGCTAATGACCTGTCACTTTTATTCTGTATTTTGATGGATGTCGTGATCTATGATTAAGTGTGGCAATGTAATTCTCAGCATGGACTCATTAATCACTATGTAGCAAATGACACAAACATTCACACACACAGTAACAATGCTAGCTAACTTGCAAGAGTTGCAGCATCTAATTTCTAAATATCACCTTGTGATCTTTGCACCCTAAATACAGAATACAAACTAATTAAAATGCAATTTTCTTGAATATCTTCACATTTTAGACTCTTCGCGCTTGTCCCAATTGCATATATCTTACCCTAAAAAGCACATACTACTCAAACATGACAGACACAGCAGGACTTTATGAATGACAGATTGGGTACTGTAATGGAAGCTCTCTACAGCCAGTGTTCGGTGAGGGAGTGGGAATGCTGTGAATTATGATGCCTTTCTCCATGTCAGGGGGAGCAGAGGGGGGCAGCAGTCTTTGAGCCCACTCCAAAACAAACACAAGCGGATGGCTGACTCTCACACGACTGCGGCTATTCCGTTTCCATCTGGGAAAGCTATAATTATTCAGTGTGTGGAGTCACTAACTTTACACTTGCCTTTGCTTTACACACACATATCTATGTACATAGAGAGAAACTGTCAACATACTAGTACACTACATGCACATGCATGTATAGACACCAGAGAAGACATTAACAAGTGTTTGAGTTATTACTGTGAGTGTGGAGCATAAAACAAACATGAAGTTCACTGTGGATGCTGTGATAGACATACAGACAGACAGATATACACACAAACAGATAGGTCTATAGACAGATAGATAGAGCCTTCAAATATTTATAATGTTCTGTTGGTTATGTTATATGATGAAGTGTATCGCTTTGAATTAAACAGTGTCACATTTCTAAGAATGTGTGGTGGTTTGCTATGACAATATTAGGTTTCTGTGGCCTAACTGTATTCCTACAGTCTAATACAAACAACCGGTGCACAAAATAACACAGTCAAAGACAAGGTATGACACTATGACACACCCACAAACATGCTCACACAGGATACATGCAGCGGAATGTACTCGGGGAAGGTTACTCAGAGACAAGTATCATAAAGAGGTTCACTGAGAAATGGCTGACAGGTGACATCTTGTTATGATGATACAATAAGTGTGACATGATTGCAGCAGTTTGGCAGGAAGCTGACAAAGTTGAGGGATAGGGAAAATCCAGCAGCCACTCTACTGTAGTGCAGAGAGCGATCTCTCCATGCCTGCTGACTGCATTCATGCAGATGTCAAATTAAGGACAAACATGAGACATACGGTGAGTACAGCTTTACACTATGAGCCAGAACCAGACAGACATGGGAAATTAAACATGAAATGCTACCAGACAACAAAGACACACAGCTCATAGTTCAGATCAGTGAAGATTTTCTAGCATGCTGAATTTTGGCCAGTACATGACACTGCACGTGACATTTAAAGAATATATTATAAAGCTGGGAACAAACAGTCCTATTAAATACTTTTATTCCTACATTCTGTTGTAAAGAGGTTGCTGAGGAAATGTTCCACCAAGTCATCATGATACCCATAGTTCTGAATGAAACAAGGGTGATGTGACTGATGTGAGAAGAGCAGATACTCACCTATTGCAGAGTTGATTCACGGCTCCATAGGAGTTACAGTCACAGGCCTGGCAGCCACCGGTCCCGTTGGTGAAATACGCATCGGCACATTCATCACAATGCTGACCCGTGTATCCAGTTAGACATACACACTGACCTGTGACAGAGTCGCAGGTATCTTGGTCCTCTGAACCCTCAGCAGTACAGTTGCACTGATGTCCTGTGCGCGAGAGAGAAGAGAGATTAACAACATGTTAGCCTTTCTTTCTAATGTAAAAACTGTAAGATTTTAACATCTTGGTGACAATTTTTCTGAGTAGATGCCGAAATGAGTCATGTGAGAGAACACTGGTGTTAAAAAGAGAACTCAGTAAGGTTTTTTTTTCTTCTAATGTTTCACTGGTTCTTCTGTGTCCCAGTGGTCTTGGTCTTCATATACTGACAACTATCAGCATGGATGCATAGCGTTTGTTTATTAATGGTATCGCTCACCCAAAATTACAATTTTGTCATCAATTACTCATTCTAATGTCATACTAAACCTGAACGTATGACTTTCTTCTGTCGAACTCAGAGAACTCTCAAAAATTGTTTATGTTGTGAGAAGAACAGACTGAAACTGAAGTCATTGTTCAATGAAAATTTCACTTTACAGCTGTGGTCACTATTTGATCAAACTCCTTTTTTGTTCCATGAAAGAAATAAAGTCATACGCGTTTCAAAAGACATGAGGTTGAGTAAAAGATCATTTGTGCAGTCATTGTGCAGACAGTCACTGTGCTTGTCGTTAGCCTATATAGTTTTGCTTGTTATTGCTTTTTTAAATGTACTTGTTAATGTTTTGCATGGGTTAAAACCACTAGATATATTATTGTTGCTATTATTAGTAAAATGCTTGAAACTGCAGAGCCTTGAGGGGCCGAGCCTGAATGTCCCTTTAATGCTTACAGTATGAATTTTAGCAAGAGATTCAATCAGTAAGTGGTAGTGGTAAAGCACAATCTCATTTGGCCCCCTACACATTTTTTATCATCGGAACATGGCACAAAGGAAAGTGTGAATTTATTCAAAGCTGCAGGTTGCCACTTTTTCAGTGCTGTCACAGTAGGGGAATAGAACGAGAACAGAAAATATGGCAATGAAATCTCTCATAGCAACTGTATGAGCAAAACAGCAACATTATAATTCAAGTATCGCACTTAATGGAAATGATATGGAAAGTGCACATTTCATAGCCAGTGAGGCAACTGCACCTCCAGGGGTCCACTGAACCAGTAGTCACTGAGAAATACACTAGCTTGATGAATACAGCCTGTACTTGGCTACTGCCTTCAAGGACTGTTTCAAGGAATGTTTTGTAGGATTTAGAGAGAACTTGAGCCTGGCCCGTCCTGTTATCAGCTCTCGCAGTACAAGCTGTTCTATCCTGTGTGCGTTAACACCTCTGTAAACAGTTTTTTCTTATAAAAACAGCCTGCTCAGTAACTCAAAAGCCTCCAGCACCTACAGCAGCAGGAATCTTACACATCTAATACGATCAGCAATAATACAGAGGTCACCGAGAGGCTGTCAGAGAAATGATTTGCTCCCAGAAGTCTATAACTGATCAGAACAAAGAAGCCTCATTATTAAAGCACCATTCTTCTGCCTGTGCTGTAATATTAGTGTGTTTTGTAGCAACCCCAGAGCTTATCTGATGAGAAAATACATCACATTCGTGCAGTGTTCAAATACAGTGCATCTGTGTTTTTTTCTGGGTAAAAGGGAAGCAGATGCTTTCTCCCAGAGGAAAAGCACACACATATACACATGTGCACTGACGCAGTGAGAGAAATGGGAGCGCTGTGATATATTTAGCAGAAGCTCTCAGCGTGTACAGTTCCCATAGCTGACTGGTGGCAATCTGATCTGAATCAGAGGTGACCTTGCTGAAGATCAGATTACACAATAGGAGAGCTCTGCCAGACAAAGTCAAAAAGAAAACATTTTACTTGTCTCTTAAATGGAACAATTACAAGTATCCATCTTATCTGTCTTGTATCGTCTTACAAGATTCACTCCTAGCCTACTTCTCACAGTCCCGTGAGGGCAGGCATCATTTAACAGAAATATAGATACGCTACCGGTCAAAAGTTTGAGGTTAGTGAGGTTTTTTCATACTAATGCAGGGATGCATTAAGGACACATTAAATCAATCAAAAGCAACAGTAAAAATGTTTACATTGTTACAAAATACATCTATTTCCAATAAATGCTGTTCCTTTGAACTTATTATTTATCAAAAATATACTGGGAAAAAATGTCTAAACAATTCCATAAAAAATATTAAGCAGCACAGCTGTATTTAACATTAATAATAACAAATGAGCACCAAATCAGCAAAATTGAATGATTTCTGAAGAATCATGTAAAACTGACGATTGGAGTAGTGGCTGCTGAACATTCAGCTTTGCCATCACAGAAATAAATTACATTTTAAAATATATTATAAAAGAAAACAGTTTTTCATTGTAATAATATTTCACAATATTATTTTTTACTATATTTTTGATAAAATATTTTGCAAATTTGGTGAGCATAACAGACATCTTTTAAAAACATCAAAAAAATCTCACTGACTCCTTTTGAACGGTAGTGTGATGGTCTTTATGGCCATAAGGATGGAAGCGCCTGTCTGCTTTACACAATCATAAACATGCTGAAACAAGACTTTTGAGTGTTTGTGGTAGGACATTGACAAGGTGATCCTCGCTTATTGACTATCCATTGAGAATGCAGGAAATGAAGTCAGCTCAAGATACTGACAATGAGGTACTGGCTTTTTTTACACAAACATAAAGGTCACAGCTTTGTTCTGGTTGAATAAGGATTAAAGCTTTCGTTTACCAGCTATATCTTACAGGGCTGGGAGCACTGACCTAAATTCCCCTTTGGCACCTTCTTGGAAATTCCTGCTCCAAATCTGTTTATTAGTTTATTAATTAATTTATTTTATTTTTTTACAATAAATCTGAACCTTTTTTAGGTTCAAATGTCTGCATGAGGGTCTCACTGTTGCAATATGGATAGACATTAAGTTACCATCTTCAACACCTTAATGGCAAACTGCAGGTTAGCTCCAGACAGTAAAATGAAGGTTGACAGTGAAAGTGGCTAAAGACTCATCTTGATCGATGAGCTGACAAAGAGATGGTGAATGAAGTTATTAGCTGTGCTAATTCACACACTGCACCATGTACTTAAAGTCTGAAAAATCAAAGACGAGAAAAAGACTTTCTCAAAAAATAACATACAGTACATGTACATATTTGAACTATTGTTCATTCAACCCAGGCTCATTGGAAATATGTGCCTATGGTGACATTTTCTGCAAAATTATATTATGTTGCTTCATGCATGTTTCATGACATTTTAAAAGTTAAATGTCCAATGAGTGGGGCTAAAAGCACATTCAGTTTTATCTGAAACAGATGGCCCTGAATCTGGCAACGTTTTATTACATTGGGTATTGTATATATCACAGCAATTCGTAAATTAAATGTCCAGTGAGTCACATTTGAAAATGATGTAAACCTATACTAAGCCCAACCCTAAACCTAACCAATAGTTTTAACAAAACCAAACGTGAGATAAAAACACATTTGCTTAAGCAACCATGCCATTTTGGCTTGCTTCTACAAATCTTTGAACTCCCTGAACGGTTATGGTAAATGTCTTTTGAGGTAATAACATAGTATTGTGCAAGAAACCATTAAAAAAAGTCTTTGTTAATCACTAATCTGCCCTGTAATCATAATTTGTATAAAAAGGAATCAAATTTGTTGCAGTTTCAACTTGTTGTTGCATCATTACTACTTGATTAGTCTTACTTGAACGAAGACTAACAACTTTTTTAAGGTACCATCAATGCTAAAATGCTTAATGAAAAGTAGACAGTGACAAATTTTGTCATCAGATGTATAGTTTCCAAAAAAGATGAACCCTTGTTTGTGATATGCAGGGATGTCACACATAATCAGAACATGTTTGGACAAATTCCCATGATCAGATTCAGTAGCTTTGGCATAGCTACATAAGAAATTTACGGGACACTTACATAACGGTAATGAGTGTATGGGCCCATGGGACGACATGCTGACCCTCAGGGTGAGCAGCATGGTGTTATGGGTGATGGGGCCACTGTTACTCTTCATTGCCACCCACATGCCAGATTGTGTGGCACCGCTGAGGGTGTGAGAACTCTGGCTTCATCTCACAGAGAAAAGAAAAATACATGAACACTTTCATACGGTCACGTTTAGTAAGAAAACTAATCTTCTAAAAAAAAACAAAAACAAAAAAATCATAAGACACTTATAAGCTAGCTAAAAAAACACAAAAAGGTGTGGTAAATGATAGATGAGTGTCAAATGATATTGCTGAATTGGTGTGGCTCAGAATTAGTACACTTATTTACAACTTTGGCCCTGTCCTAAATGGAACACTTCATGTGCACTTGCGGACTTACGGACTTACAATGGCCGCCGCGTGCGTGTGTCCGTTAAGTCCACGAGACCGTAGAGTGTCCTATTCGGCATTTTAGCATTCAGAAGGGTGCTTGCGAGTGCCTCCTTTGTGGCCGTTATGCGCCCTTGATCCGCACTTCTGCCGAGCCCGCACTGGGGCGAGCTCCGCAGCAGACTTCTACCCGACAGTCAAAGCGGCATTACATCACGAAAGTGCGGACTCAGAGGAAGACCGCGAGGGTTTAGGGTGCCATTTGGGACAGGGCCTAAGTCCCAGCTTGTTACCGAATGGATTGTAGGTTCAAAATAGGGATGAAACGATTAGTTAGTATTACTGTTTTATATTATAACTGTCATTAAAACTGTATTCGATTGCCACGATTTGAACAACTCAGGATAAATAAATACTGTCCAGCATAAAGCAAAGTTTTAAGTAACAGTAGTTCTTATCGCAATGCTTTGGACACGGAGGTTACGGGAAACAGCTCTAATTCTCCTGTTCCATAAGTGCCACCTAGTGTCAGAGAGTGAATTTACAGATAGTTACATTTACATTCAGCCTGTGAGCAGTTTTTGTCTGGCCAAATAAACGGATCGAATTTGCATGCCCTGACGTAAATTTTGACCAGTTGATGAAAAATACGCTTATGTGGATTCTACACATTTAAACAATTCTGATAAGGTATCTAGAATTATTTATGGAGCAGATAGAATACATATAATTAGGGATGCACCGATACCGATACTGGTATCGGTATCGGGCCCGATACTGGTCTCCTGTACTCGTACTCGTTAAAATGCCCCGATACCAAACGCCAATACCACACAGCATGTGATAAGTGCCATATTCAGACAAAGAAACACCAACAACAGAACAAAAGACAGCAGAAAGGAGTTAAGGATGTCTACTACGAAGTATATGTATGCAATGAATATAACGTTAAACATTCAGTATTAACGCCTGTATAGCTGATGTGCGCGAGCTGATAAACAAAGCACGCTGAGTGGATTGAGCGTGCGGCGGCGCAGATGCTCGAGCTTGTCGAGTGAATATATCTTTCTCACAGACATCACTGGAAAGTTTGTAGTTC
>NW_015552551.1:292233-293681 GCF_001515605.1 Sinocyclocheilus anshuiensis
AAAATATTGGTATCGGTACTCGGTATCGGCAAGTACCAAAAATAAAAGTATCGGTATCGGGCGAGTACTGAAAAAAGTGGTATCGGTGCATCCCTACATATAATCATTTATGAATCAACTAGTTGACTTAACCCTTTTATTAAAGGCTGAAATGTGAGGTTTACCATTTTATGAAACTTTTTCAAAGCTTTATTTAAACATTTCGTACATGTTATTAGATAAACTGTTGTCAGTCATATTGTCATTTAAAATACAGACATCACTGGTAATGTTATTGTTTTAGTGTTTATGCAAACAAAAAGTCATTTTATTTGTTGTTTGTTGATTTTAAATATAAAACTTGGTGAAATGATTTATGTGTCAGTACTTTTTGAAAATTTCCAACTAGGCATGGGCCGGTATGAGATTTTGACGGTATGATAACCTTAAGCAAAAATATTGCTCTCTGACAGCAGGAGGCGCTTCTGGAACACCACATACAGTGTTTCCTTGGTTACGCTGTAACAAAGCAGCGCTGCGCTGAAACACTGCTTTAATATGAACAATACAGAAGAAGAGATGAAAACACCATCTAAACTTTTCTGAAGACAGTCAGTTCCCCTCAGAAACGCATTCATATAAATCCCCAAATCACTATTTAGGATTTTCTTCCAATAATTCTTGCATCATGAACAGTGAGTGATCTGCCTGCTACAGTATTTTTCTCTTTGCTTCCGTCTTCAGCGTCTCTGGCCTGTGTTAATGGGCGTTTACAGACTTCATATTTTCACATAAATTACATTTTGGAAAATGATTGCATTGCAAGACAAGCTGTAATAAGACAAAAAACGGCCGGTTGCCGATCGCGTAAGTTCCAGGGGCAGCTCCTTCAGCCGTCATGCACACACGTGACTGACTACTGCACCAACAGGAGAGGGAGGGGTCGTGAGGGATTCCTACATTTTCAGTCTTTGTGGAGACATGAAAAACAGCGCATAGCACAGGAATGGTATAACGGAAAATATTTGTGGTTTTGAAACGGTGACATTTTCAAATCGCGGTATACCTTGAAACCGGTAATTGGCCCATGCCTATTTCCAGCACATTTGAACAATACCGTGATAATACTGATAACCGTGATAATTTTGGTCACTATAAACGTGATAAGAAATAATCATACCGTTTCATCTCTAATTCAAACTACATGAGCCCTTTTGCGTCTCTGAGCAAGGCACATGGTCATCGAATAAAAGCTGAATGACTATTGTAATAAGAATTATTAGTGATAAGAAATGACATACAAGTAGGCCTGTCGCAATAATCAATATATCGACTTATCGCGCAATATATGTACATGACCTCAATATTTTTGGTGACGCAATATATCACCCATTATATTTATTTAAAAATGAATGTCACCATGTTTTGTACATTCCACTTGCGCCTGTGTCTTTTGCAGCTTCTTGTAC
>NW_015552551.1:294829-303048 GCF_001515605.1 Sinocyclocheilus anshuiensis
CTAGGCCTGTCGCAATAATCAATATATCGACTTATCGTGCAATATATGTACATGACCTCAATAATTTTTTGCGATGCAATATATCGCCCATTATATTTACTTAAAAATTTATGTTACTATGTTTTGTACATTCCACTTGCGCCTGTGTCTTTTGCAGCTTCTTGTACATAACGTGATGTAGTCATGAGGTGCTAGTTCAACTTTAAAAAATGCTTCTATAAAAAAAGTTTAATCTGCAGATATGTTCTTGTTTAGGGATCTGTGACTTTGTGCATACGGACATCTGACTGCTAAGTAGTGATTGTGTTTTTCAGCAATAGTATTATGCTGTTACATTATTATTATATATTCAGTGGCATAAAATGGTCTTTAAAATGACAATAATATCGCTTATCGCAATTATTTCTGGGGCAATATATCGCACAAAAAGTTGTTACCGTGACAGGCCTACATACAAGTATAAACCTGTCCTAAAATTCATTTTCTGAGGAAGTGGATTATCTAGATGCCTGGGTGTGGTATCAGTTCAGTCACAAAGACATGCACAGTTGCACACATTGTGTAAACACTGTAAATGCACACCGTGTGCTGATATTCTTGCTCCTGCTCTTTGATGCATACTCAGTCCACAAACTGACACTCTTCATTTTCATCAGAGCACTTAGTGTGCTGACGAGCAGAGTGTGAGATGGAGATAAACAGCTGTGCAATATCTATGTGCACTTTTAGATATTCAACTGATTGATAGTAGCAAGGAAATGGATTATAATGCATAAATGAATAAATATATACAGTATATACAGAAAAGCAAAGGTTGCAAAGAAGATAAATTCAGCTATACAAAGCTCAATGCCTAGCCTAATGCCAGAGGCAAAATAAACTTCAGCATTGGCATACTGTTTGCATATATAAGGAATAGCACAGGGGTGTAATATTAGGATATATAGTTGGCTATCAAACACAGGCAGAAGGGCAGTTATCTGTCAATTACAGATCTAGGACTCCAGAGCGTTTCTAATCAGCCAGAAAAATAAATCTGCATAGTCTAGAAGTGTATACTCCTCACAAAAGAACTGGATTTAGGGTGTTTGTAGGCCCGGAGCTCTATTAAGAATGGCAGGCAGTCTAAGCAATAGCAGAGCAGTGCTTTTATTAAAGGGGTCATATGATGCTGCTAAAAAGAACATTATTTTGTGTATTTGGTGTAATGAAATGTGTTTATGCGGTTTAAAGTTCAAAAAACACATTATTTTCCACATACAGTACGTACATTATTGTTTCTCCTCTATGCCCCGCCTTTTTGAAACGCGTCGATTTTTACAAAGCTCATCGGTCTGAAAAAGCGAGGTGTGCTGTGATTGGCCAGCTATCCAGTGCGTTGTGATTGGCCGAATACCTCAAGCGTGAGACGGAAATAGGATATATTTCAACTATATATCCTATTTCCGTCGTATGCCCCTCACATACTGTTGATGCCGTGTCCGGCCGGAGCAATGAGACATAAACATTAAAACCCATTACAAACGAGGCATTTGTTGCATCCAGTAGGGACATAATTACTGATTATAATGACTTATACGGTCTTTTTACGCAGGCGGGCTGGACTCCGCTTTGTCCACGGTGAAAGTTGATGTATTCCCTCAGCGACCAGCACAGATCAGTTCTAGGCATGACGAAGTGGATATCGTCCTCTTCTGGAAGACCAAACAAAGTAGTTTCGCTTTCACAACGAAGCACACAGCGTCTTCAGGACATGGCTGCAGCGTCAACAATACTACAGCAAGAATAAAAGTTACGCCTTCTTTCTTTGCGTGAACATTTGGGCGGCGTTATGCAAATCTTCCCAGATCGTGACGTAGGTATGTGGGGGCGTGTTAGAACGAGCCGTTTTAGGTAGGCGTGGTTAACTCTTAACTTTGATAAAGAATATCTCTTTGGTTTTGAGACTTTAGTGTTTGCAACTTTACAGATCTTCTTTATGCAGCAAGAGCTTGTAACACTCCAAAGAGAAAGGAAAAATTGAAATCGCATCATATGACCCCTTTAAACTCCCAGAAGGGAATTCACAAATAAGGTGCAAATCAATATGTGCTACAAAGCACATTAGAAAAATAAATTAACAACTCTTACAAATAATTTGCATATTCAAAGAAAAGTAGCTGTAGTCACTACTACCATCACCATTCATTGCAATTCATTTCATTTGGATAAGTATTAGTTTGGCATATGAGACATCAAACAAACCATTTGAAGTTTAATGTCAACAGACTTAGACATGTTCAAACAGCCAAACCCAAGCAAACACACAGAACTATGTTCCATTCAGAGCATGATGGATGCTTTCAATGTTTAACTGTTTCAATGTGTAAATCAGACAACAGCAACAATTGTGTCTCGCAAATGCAGCACACATCAAACTTACTATAGAATGTCTTACAAAAATCTAGTCAACAACTGTACACTAAGAGATAGTAACACATAGCTGAAGACTTTAAAAGTCTATAATCTGTGTACGGTAGCAATCTGTTTGAGCTCATGTTTCTTCAAACTCGTTCATGAAACTGCTGAGCAAGGACAGTGCGGTAGCTGAAAAACAGCCATCATACAAGCCTGTGTGTCTGGCAGTGCTGGGGATTTATGAAATGACTTTCACTGTCCTTGTCTGAATTGTGTTTTTAATAAGCCATCCGCTGCTCACAAGTACAGCACAATATGACATGCAATATGAGCTACAGTGCAACTCTGAATCACAGGTGGTGTGGGGTGTATTCCCATTAACAAATGATCTGTTGGCAATTTAAAAGAAAAAGAAAATCACCAAGTATGCCACATAACAGAGTCAGTTAAACCAATCTCATCTCCATAAGGTATTTTAGTGTATTGTTCACATTATTTTATGATGATTGATTATTATATGTACTCAATATGTACTCTTGATGAAATGATTTTCCCTGATTGCACTACAATAAAAACAACACATCTCATGAGTCACTGAAATTGGGGCAGGGCAAATAAAAAATTCTGACTGGAAAAAAACAGGCTCGTATTCTTGTTTTGTTTAAGGGTTAATTCTGCACTTGTTAAACAAGCGTAACTATACACAGGTGTCAATTTTATAAGCGTTATTTAATACTCAAATCTGCTTGTAAACTGCATTCTTTTAAATTGTTAATTATCATAAATAGGGTGGTTGACATTCAACTATGAAAATATTTGAAATTAACAAAAAAATCTTTGAGAAAAAAAAAACATTATATAGCTGTTCTGTGCATACTATTGCCAAATAAGAGAAGTAGACTATGAAAATAGTTCTTCATATATTAACCCCACTTTTGTCATGAATTTCTAGTCTCTGAGCTAAACTAACAACTGTAGTTGTTATGCAATTTAATGGCAACTTTTCTTAATTCTTGTGAGCTTAATTTCTGTAGAGCAATGTGTCTATAATACATAAAGATGTTCCTTAAATACAGTAACACATGATTTCACCTCAATCTTATTTATTTTCCATTGCTTGCCTATCACACAACATTACAGAAATAGACGTACAGAGCAAAGAAGGAAATATAATGGAGGAAACTGAAATGAGACAATTACCAGTGTCCATCAGCTATAAAAATGCATTAGTGCGTGATTTAGTGATTTACATTATTAAAGGAACTCAACTTAAGGTGTCTCGCTCTGATTTTTGCTTCTACAATAAATTGTGTTATTTCTGAGTCTGAAATCATTTTGTGACAGAATGAGGTGAATGTTTTAAGGGTTCCTCAAACCACTGCTAATATTACACATGCACAAACTGTTGATCAAAAAGAGCAGCTGCCAGAACAAAATCCCAAGGATGTTCTTATGCAATCATCACAACAAATCATTTTCTTAACATCAAAATGGCTTGAGAGGATCCTGAATACTCTGCTCATGATTTTAGGTTAAGCTTTCTAATAAGATGTTATCTGGGGCCGAGGACGACAATTATGGTGTCAAAGATGTCTGGGGAAATAAGGGCACTGAACTTGCCTCACTGGAAACAAAAGTCAAACACCAGCTATTTTTGCAGTCAGCATCTGAAATGTTCACTCCACTCATGTACATCAGATAATCACAACAAATGTTCCAAGGCAAAAAAAAAAAAAACCAATAAAGGAACAAAGGCCTTGAAACATGATGATGCTCATTTTCACTCCATACATATATTAAGCTGCTGAATAAGTGGGTTTAATGTGACATATCTGCTTTTCTGAGGAAGCGAATTAAGACCTGCAGTAAACAGCAAAGGGCTAAAATCCAGAAACAATTCCCAAACAGCTACGTTTACATGCAACCAAATAATCCGTTTGTAATCGGATTGACGGCTCAATCGGACTGAAAAGCCTTCATGTAAACACCTTAATCGATCTGATTGAGCTCTATCGGAATGAAATTTCAATCGGATTGAAGGGGGTGGTTTATTCCTTTTCTAATACGATTGAGAGTGCATGTAAACACTCGATCGGATTGAACCCCGAAACTGAAAGGACTGCGCATGTGCAATGATGCAGAAATAGCGTAATGACGTATGACGCGCAGAACGAATGGTTCTTCCTTTTGATTAAAGTGTTGTATAAATGCATGCCCTGTCATTATAAAACTCTCCTTTCACTCGGCAACTGTGAAGTGGAGCAGGACAACCTTCCACCAGTCCTTGTTTTGGATATTCATCCATAGGCAACCCGTTTTGGGCGCGGGGAGGGGCATTTTTACTGCGTGATAAATATGAGCAGCACTGCACAACGGCTTATATGTATATTTATTCATAAATGGATACATATTAATTCTGCTGTTAAAAACAAGTAAGGAAACCGGGTAGGAGAGCGGTTATGTGCAAACAGTGAGAAACTCGATATCTGTGCAGTGTGCGCATCAATCAATTCCGATTTGAAGCTTTGACATATAAATGCGCACAACCCGATCACTCAGATTCATCAATCGGAATGAATTCAGTCCGATTGAACCAAAAATTGTGCATGTAAACGTACAGTAGTGTGAGTCAGTGACCTTTGGGCCACTGCATATAATAAGATGGTTTTTATTTACTGTAATCCCAAACACCTGTCTCCTCTGTAGTACAATCACATCCAATGAACTCCAGAGGGGCTGCAGATCACACACAGTCTTAACTGAACCTTTGATTATACCCCATATGCCTGGTTCACTTTTCTTTTAACTGCATTTCATCCCACTGCTGTCACTGAATATGTTCAAGTTCAGAGTGAGAGAATGTAATGGTACCATAAAGAGGAATTTCTCACCCTTTTTCCAAGTAAGAAACTGTCAAGATGAAAGATTATGAATCAGACAGATTAATGTGTCATTCTATTAAACAGTTAAAGCAGACATAAAGGTGACTGATACTATACTAGATATGACCTTAATGAAAATTAATCATCCTTATTCTCCAAGCCAGCTTGGCATAACGTAACTCAAGATAAACGAATAGAGGGTTTAAGATTTATGACTGTTTTCCTCATTTGGCAGTCAGATGGTAATTAATCACATTAAAGCAATTAAGAAGGTTGTCTCTGTGCAGCTGGGCTGATCTCTAATGTCCTTCAGATATACAGCTGTACTGAGGTAGGTGGAAAGGATTTATCTGTCAATTCATATGATACAGCTGATCAAACGGCTAAATTATCAGTACTACCACAAGACCTACAAAGTGAAGTGAGACAAAGGAGTGTACTGAAAGACGGAACAACTACATCGTGTGACCACTTTCAGTTTGAAACTGCACTCTGTTACCTAAGGAATACATAGAAGAAACAGTGAAATTCTGTCTGTATAATTAAGATAAAATAATAAATATAGCGCATGAGAACAGCTTGTGCAGGTGTAAACCTCTTGCAACCCCTCAAAATCTGTTGTGCAGAGGCTGGGAAAGAAATTCAAGGACACACTATTTTTTGGTATCTGGTACACAGGAACACAGTCTAGTTTGAATGAATATTTGGAAAACATGCATTTTATAAACTGGCACACTGCATCACATCATGTCACTGAAAAGAATGAGAACTGAACCTACCTCTCTCAGTGGTCAAGACAAGAGGCTTTGAGGTGCTTTTCACTGTCCATGAACTGTTTGCAGTATCCAGTGCAGGTGGTGTTGTGTTTTTTGTGCCACTTAATTGAGATGAAGAAGTAGGTTTTACTGTATTGTTTTGTGTTGTGGAGAATGTGGAGCTTTCTTTGACTTTACTGCGTTTGGAGGTTGGGTCCATTGTTTTGGTCAGAGGCGCAGCCGTGGTGGTCAGCCAGAAGGGCTGTAGTTGGTTAGTTTTACCAGTGGTCCTGGATGTGATGGTCATTTTGGGGGTGAAAGGTGAAAATCTAGAGTCCCTGTCGTCCTCCTGTAAGTGGTTTGGGATGGTGGTAGTAGCCTCCAAAGTCTCAGCCAACACAGCACGCGGGAGTCTCGCTCCTGGAGACGCGTTCTCATCGCTCGACAAACCAGCTGTGTATCCTAACAACAACAACTCCAAAACTGAGAACAGTAACGTAGTGTAACGCATACACGTCATTTTGTTCTTTAGCTCTCCATGTGAAACGTTACAATTATATCCTTTAGTACTATACAGATGTTATTCTTACTACCGAATCCGTGTTTCAGCCAATTGTCTCCACTTGTCCACGCGCGCTGTGAACTGCAAGGTTTCACTCCAGCGGGACTGACAGTTGTAAACCCCGCCTACTACGGCCACGCCTCTATCCAATCAGAGCGCAGGCTACATAAAGATTGGCGTAACACTGCACCAATCATACGACTGTGAGGAGGAGCCGCAAGACCGACAACTATGAGCTGTCTTGAAAAGTGTCAAAAGAAAACAGGTAAGTCGACATTAAAATAGGTCTGGGTGATACTACCGAGATAAGAGCCTAGGCAGAGCCAATAGTGAGAATGAAACAAAGAAACCTGCCTGAATTTGAAGCAATGCCAAAAAAAAAAAACCCTTTAATAAAGCTATCAAATCAGCAGGGCCCATTCTTACCTGTATGTAACTCGTGTATAAACTGTGGTTAACACCACATTATGGAAAAATTACAATTTAATGCCGTTAAAATTCATACGATGTTATTGGATTCATTGTTAATGGAAAGTCTTACGGAGAAACTCCATTCGCCTAAAGGAGGTTTAATAAATGCACGAGAAAGACGTCGTGCTTGCGCTGAATAATAGTACAGAGTAATAGCGTCCTCTAGTGGTGACGCACCATTAGTAAAGAACACGCTACTACCTGTCAGTTGCCGCAGGTGCTCGACGACTGTGCTGTTCTGAGCAAAATTAATTTGACTGGTATTTCAACAATACATAAAACGACAAAATATAATGTAATAATTTATTTAATATAATCAAAATATGCAGATGACTAAAATATCCTGAACTTAATAAAATAAACTAATCTCTTGCTTTTGTTTTTAAAGTTTTCACAGACTTTTCTGGAGTTTGACAATCAAAAAGAATAAAATAGGATGAGAAAAATACCTGTTTTTACTTCTGGCTCTCGGATAAGAAAATTTCAGATCTTGTCATGATCAGGAAAGAATTATATTAAAATGTTACATTAAAACTCACATTAAAGGCACAATATGTAATTTTTTGCCACTAGAGGGCGCGTATTCAAAACAAACAAAGGCGTAGTTAGATGACACCGTGACCGAGTGGGGAATCATGGGAGTTGTCGTCTTCTTCCCCACAGCCGAAGCAATCCGACGGGACTCTGGTAGAAATCAAGTTCATGGATGAGCTAAAGTATTAAAGGGGTCATATGATGCGATTTCAATTTTTCCTTTCTCTTTGGAGTGTTACAAGCTCTTGGTGCATAAAGAAGATCTGTAAAGTTGCAAAGACTAAAGTCTCAAATCCAAAGAGATATTCTTTATAAAAGTTAAGTGTCAACCATGCCCCCTCTAAAACAGCTCGTTCTAACACACCCCCACATGTCTATGTTACGATGTGGGAAGATTTGCATAACGCCGCCCAAATGTTCACGCAAAGAAAGAAGGCCTAACTTTTATTCTCGCTGTAGTATTGTTGCTGCCGCCATGTCCTGAAGACGCTGTGTGTTTCGTTGTGAAAGCGAAACTACTTTGTTTGGTCTTCCAAAAGAGGACAATATCCGCTTCATCATGCCTAGAGCTGATCCGTGCTGGTCGCTGAGGAAATACAACAACTTTGCGCTGTGGAT
>NW_015552551.1:304110-305467 GCF_001515605.1 Sinocyclocheilus anshuiensis
AAAAAAGCAGCGCTGTTTTATCATACTAGATACATTTGAACGTTCTGTTATAATGCTATTCTGTGCGGTCGTCACCTGTCTAATAAAATGCATAGCATATTAAAGCGTCTTTGGTGTTTCCATGTTTTCTGCAAAACATATCCGGAATCTCGGTGTTATCAACACATTGGCAGGGGAAATCGAGGGGTTATGAAGTCATTGGCAGGCGACACCAGAGCCGATCCTAGACTTCTGGGGGCCCTACGCAAAACTGTGTCGGCCGGGTGGAGTGGGGTTTGAGTGGTTATGAACTAATGAATGAAACGCATTTGTTCGTGTTTCACTCCGTCTCGAATCGCGCTCGCGGAAAGCACTTGAGAAACAGGCTCAGTACGCAGTGTTAATTTTGACAGCAAATTTTGATTTAGTTTTAGTCAGTCTTTTGACTAAAATGCCGTTTAGTTTTAGTCATATTTTAGTCATCTGAATTGTTTTTAGTTTTAGTCATAACCGCTGGCCAAATTAAAAAACGAAACTAAAATTAAATCAACCCCTGGGGGCCCCCTGGTGTTTCGGGGGCCCTATGCAGCTTGCGTACTTTGCGTATAGGGAGGATCGGCTCTGGGCGACACAATGACACTATAGACACGGTTCGTGTCACTAGTTAAAATTGCTTATTTCTCTGGATTTAAACATTCTTCGAAACATTTGGGATAATGCAAGTACACAAGTCAGCAAAATATATAACACTGTTCTAGTGGTTTTTGAGTTGTCGTCTTCTTCCCCACAGCCGAAGCAATCCGACGGGACTCTGGTAGAAATCAAGTTCATGGATGAGCTAAAGTATTAAAGGGGTCATATGATGCGATTTCAATTTTTCCTTTCTCTTTGGAGTGTTACAAGCTCTTGGTGCATTCTAGTGGTTTTTGGATATTTTAATTAAAAAATCGTACATATTGTGCATTTAAAGGCACAACTTTGGGAGAAACCAGGCTCAGTCAGGGGCCAGTTCTCCTCTGGCTAGACAAAACCAGCATGGTGTGGTTTAATTCCAGACCTCGGAATGAGAATAAAACAGACTAATATTAGCGCAGATGCCATTCTTCTTACGATGTAACAAGTACATCAGGTGTTGTGGGAAGTGTTCCCGGTTCCGGTTGACCTAATTAATGCAGCCTAACAATCCTTTAACGGATCTGAATTATAGAAATGCGAAATCCAAAGAGATATTCTTTATAAAAGTTAAGTGTCAACCATGCCCCCTCTAAAACAGCTCGTTCTAACACACCCCCACATGTCTATGTTACGATGTGGGAAGATTTGCATAACGCCGCCCAAATGTTCACGCAAAGAAAGAAGGCCTAACTTTTATTCTCGC
>NW_015552551.1:305787-306389 GCF_001515605.1 Sinocyclocheilus anshuiensis
GCGTTTGGGCGCTAAATAGGAAAAGGATCTGCCGCCCGCAGTTAATTTTGATTTTCTAGATATTATCAAATGGCCAGAGTTTTGAGGTCGCAGCAGACGTGAAGGACTATAATTGGATAAGAACTCGCTCAAGTACTGAGGTGCTAAACCATTCAGGCATTTATAAGTAATTAGCAAGATTTTAAAATGTATACGATGTTTAATAGGTAGCCAGTGCAGTGTTGACAGAACCGGACTAATATGGTCATACTTCCTGGTTCTAGTAAGAACTCTAGCTGCTGCATTTTGGACCAGCTGGAGTTTGTTTATGAAGCGTGCAGAACAACCACATTAAGCACACAGTGCAACCACCCAATAAAGCATTACAATAATCTAACCTTGAGGTCATGAATACATGAATTAATGTTTCTGCATTTGACATTGTGAGCATAGGGCATAATTTAGATATACTATATATTTAAGATGGAAAATGCAGTTTTACAAATGCTAGAAACATGACTTTCAAAGGAAAGGTTGCTATAAAATATCACACCTAGGTTTCTAACTGATGACGAAGAATTGACAGAGCAGCCATCAAGTGTTAGACAGTGTTTTAGGTTATT
>NW_015552551.1:306532-321781 GCF_001515605.1 Sinocyclocheilus anshuiensis
AAAATGCAGTTTTACAAATGCTAGAAACATGACTTTCAAAGGAAAGGTTGCTATAAAATATCACACCTAGGTTTCTAACTGATGACGAAGAATTGACAGAGCAGCCATCACGTGTTAGACAGTGTTCTAGATTATTACTGTACATGCAGAGGATTTTGGTCTGATAATTAACACCTGTTTTTTCAGAATTTAGCAGTAGGAAATTACTAGTCATCCAGTTTTTTATATCAGCTCTGCATTCTGTTAGTTTTATGAATTGGTATGTTTCGTCGGGTCGCAAAAAAATATAGAGCTGACGGTCCTAGTACTGAGCCTTTTGGTACTCCATACTGCACTTGTGAACAATATGATACTTCTTCATTCACTGCTACGAATTGATGACAGTCAGATAAGTATGATTTGAACCATGCCAATGCAATTCTACTAATGCCAACATAATTTTCTAGTCTATTCAAATGTTGCGGTCACTAGGATCCAGTAGCACTAATAGAGAGATACAACCATGATCGGATGATAAGAGCAGGTCATTTGTAACTCTGATGAGAGCAGTCTCTGTACTATGATACGGTCTAAATCCTGACTAGAAAATCCTCGCAGAGACCATTTTCCTCTAACAAAAAAACATAGTTGTGAGGAGACCACCTTTTCAAGTATCTTTGACAGAAAAGGGAGATTTGAGATTGGTCTGTAATTAACTAATTCTCCAGGATCAAGTTGTGTTTTTTAAATGAGAGGCTTAATAACAGCCAGATTGAAGGATTTTGGGACATATCCTAGTGACAATGATGAATTAATGATATTAAGAAGAGGATCTATGACTTCTGGAAGCACCTCTTTTAGTAGCTTAGATGGTATAGGATCTAACATACATGTTGTTGGTTTAGATGATTTAACAAGTTTATACAATTCTTATTGTCATATAGCAGAGAATGGCTGGTTTGATGTTTGATGTATGATGGTGGTCCATAACTGTATAAAGCAATTGGAACTGAGGTGCTTCATACATTTATAAGAATCATCCTGTGAAACTATGTGAAAATACAGTAAAATGAACACTGGGTTTTATCTTTAGCAGTCATTCAGGAAGGCAGTGGCCAAAGAGCGCAAGAAGAGTGCTGATAGAGAGAGAGAGAAGGCTGTTTCAGGCATGTCACAGATGTGCGGTGGACATTAAGCCTTTATTTGCAATTGGACTCTAAGTCGCTACTCCTCCCTTAAGAAGTTTATCCGCCTGTACATGTATTTGCGCTACAGTCATAAGAGGGGGGATGAAGACAACGCAAAGTGGGTGGTTTACTTTGAGAAGTGTTTGGTTTAAAAGAGAGAGAGAAAGAAAGAGAGAGAGACCGATAAAGTTGAGGCAAGCAAGGAAGTCAGATTACAGCACTCTATAAACATCTTACAGTGCTTACCAAGACATCTTACCAGTGAACAAGAGCCTTGTGAAGACAGAGAGGAGGATATAACACATCTTTGAACTCCTTTTCTTTCAACGAGAAGAATGAAATCTCAAATAAAGAGAACGTTTTCAAACTTCTTCTTTGAATACGAAACTCCTCGACAGGTTCTGGTCAGGAACAAAAGAGTTGCAGTTGTGTGCCGAATCATCCAAATGGGTGTTCTAGCTTACATCATTGGGTAAGAGATTTATTTTATTATTTAAAAATCTGAAACAGAAAAGCAGACAAATATCAGTGAGCATGAGTAACTGAACGGAACATGCTTCAACAAGGGCAAAAAATTTACAGAATGCAAACAAACTAACGGCTCGAGCCTTATATTGAACTGAACAGTTAAGGGCTGTCATGATGTACCATTTAAGATAATGCATTTAGTCTAACTAGCAGCACACCATCAAACTGTTATTGTTTCAGAAAGGACACACATTTCTGAAGAAAATTAGAATAAGCTGAAATGTATTTTATGTGCTCGATTTGCTTAAAAGTATGCTCTTTTTTTTTCTTTTTTTTTATTGCATCTCATTTAGATTTAATGGCTTATAGCTTTAATAACATAGCAACAGCTCATCTCCAGTCATAGAACTAACAGCTGGCCCTCAGTATGTATTAGATAACTGGATGTACGTGGCGTCTGTGTAAAAGATTCACTTACGCGATGTTCATGATACGAGTGTCGCATACAGACATGTTTATAAAAGCAAACATTAATTTGAGCGGTAAAATGTCATGCTGTAGTCATTCATGGAGAAAAAGCAGACTTTGGCAGATGTTAACCTTTACAACAGTCAAGTCCAGACAAACACTGCTCATTTCCTCTTAAAGGGTTAGTTCACCCAAAAATGAAAATTAGCCCACAAATTACTCACCCTCAAGTCATCCTAGGTGTATATGACTTTCTTCTTTCAGATTAATCCAGTCGGAGTTATATTAAAAATTGTCTTTGATCTTTCAAGCTGTTTAATGCCACTCAGCGGGTGTTGCATGCATCAGTCCAAAAGAAGTTAAATAAAAAGCGCCCATTCATTCAAAAAAAAAGTGTCTCACACGGCTCTGAGGGGTGAACAAAGGCCTTCTGTAGCGAATCGATGCATTTTTGTAAGAAAAATATCCATATTCAAAACGTAATCATCACTTTAATGTAGCTTGCACCAACAGTCCTACATGGAAGCAGCTCCGGGCGGATAACGTATGATGGGCTAATTTTCATTTTTGGGTGAACTAACCCTTTAAGTAATTCAAACCTGTATTGTGCAACCCATTGAGCATCAGTTAACACCATAGGCGGAGGGTGAACCAACTCCAGGGTAAGGCTAAAAGCAGCCAAATGTATTAAACATCATAAACCCGTCTTTTTAGGCAAGGACCAGACATGGGTGTCATGTAGGCTAAAAAAAATGTTTAATGGGACTGAATTTGTATTTAACGTGATTACAATTTAATAAAAATGTTAGAAATTGATAATTATATAACGTTTCCTTTCCACGGTTATTCAAACAGCGAATAAGTTATATATAGAAAGTGACATTATCACTAACATTGATCTATCGCGAGTTTAAGCACTTTCAAAAAAACAAAACTATCGTTATAATCACATACACTGTGAAATGAATCTCTTACTTACATTGTACGTCCATCTGCGCTTTGTTGTTTATGATGAGAGAATTTGCAAGAGTCCGGAATTCAGTCAGCGAACGCGCGCGCACTCAACAAAACTGATCTGTTTCAACAATGACTCATCTGAACGCCTCTGATTGGACATTGCATTCCTAAGCTCAACAGAATTGTGTGTGATTAGTTAAAAGCTGTAAAAACGCCTAAAATGAAATACGGTGCAACATGAGCAGATCTCAATTTAATGCCACAATCGACACTGTCTATTCATATTCACTTTGTTAGCAACAGACGTAATAGATTTAATTTGATTGTGCAGGGGCATTTTTGTCCAATTTAGTGGCATTTTTACACCAAGTCCCCATGGCCTTACACACGCTCCGCCTATGGTTAACACATTATGTGGGTGTCCTTTGTGTGCTCTAAAATTTGCATTTAAAGTAACCAAATGAACGTTGAATATGTGTGTTGCGCTTCTCTTGAAATCAATGACTACTGTGCAGTATATAAAGCCACTGGAGCAAAAACACAGTTGGAAAAGTGGCTGTAATATACTGTGATACGTTGCTGTCTCCTATTTAGGGGGTACAAGGTCCCAGAGATCTCTACAAGGTGTTACATCACTGTATTAAACTTTAATGTCAGTGATCACATAGAACAGCATGAGAGTGTGCTGCTCTCTCATCCCTCTCTGTTACTCACTTTAGTTTATCAGTGAACATCAGCAGACCACCCTTAATGAATCAAATGCAGCTCTGGCCCAAATTACAGCAGGATGACAAAGGTATTTGTTTGGGTATTCAAAGCTAGAAAGCATTAAACACTAAAAACCTGCATGTCGTCTACAGCTGGTGTTTGTGCAGCTAAAAGTGGATGGTGCTTCTGTTATCTGTCATGTGGAAGTTGTTTGTCTTTGTAGTCAGGTTAGCTGAATGAAACACAAATTGATCAAGTCGATAAACTGTTGCTATAGTATTAGTTTTGGTCTGTGTGGAGCAGTATTTCATCTTTAGGTGTGTCATACGATAAGACTGAGAGTCATGCTTCAAAGGGAAGGATACTGTTTGTCGTGTCTTGCTAGAGGGCATGAGGCCAAAATCTTATTGCTTCATCCTACTTTTATATGACACAAGGTGGTTCAACTACATACTGTTTGAACACATGCACACATTCTAAAATGCAAACTATAAAACATAGCCTTATGATATTAATCGTTTTCCAACTGCTGTGCAAGTTTAATTGTGCATATCATGAGGACTCAGTATATGCTTTTTACTTGAAAAGAATAATGCACTGGTTGAATGACTGCTTTTATTTTGACTGCTTTTATTGTCCTCATTTGTAAGTCGCTTTGGATAAAAGTGTCTGCTAAATGACTAAATGTAAATGTAAATGTAAATATATTTTGTATTGTTATTGTCAATCAGTAACCAATAAAAATGAAACTAATAGCAGTTCTGAGTGAAAGGTATTAGGATCAAATTAAATTTAAAAATCGAAAAACCAGCATTTTTTTCTCTGTTGGCACATTAAGCTCAATATTGACAAATTGTGTGCTGTGAATATTCATGAATAGAATGAAGGAATGAAGAAAGAAGAAACATCAGATGTTTCTGAAAATAATATTAAAATCATATAATAATACAAATAATATAATACAAATAATTTCTATAATGTCAACAACAGGAATATGTTAGTGGACAATCAATGAAATATTTCACGTGTGTAACACTGTATCAAAGAATTAAATCAGTGAAAATGAATAGTTTGTAGTAATTTGCTGGTTTTAATCCCATGCATTTTGTGAAAAAGGTACCCTCATTTATGGCTGTCATGAAATGTATGTATGTGGATAATAGAGAGGTATAGAAAAGAATCATCCCCCTTTAAAACAATCACATTTTGTTGCTTTGCAGCCTGAAATGAAGACGGACACAGTTTTTGTTGTATCCAGCTGTATTTACTCAGTGCAACTTATAACATCCAAGTGAAAGATGTAACACCAACATGTCAGAAAAAAATTAAAACACAGAAACTCAATCTGGTGTTGCTAATCACCTTCTCACTGGTACACAAAGCCATTTGACTTTCAGCTGTGATCAGCTCTGTCATTTTGATTAGCTCAGCATGAAAAGAGCTTTCCTGGAGCATTTCAGTCCTTTGTAGTGCAACTGAAGCAAAGGGTGGCAAGGCACTGTCAAAAGATCTCTGGGATAAAGTTGTGGACAGGCACAAGTCAGGAGATGGATACAAAAACATTTAAAAGGCTTTATCAATTCATAGAAGCACAGTGAAGCCTATTATTAAGAAGTGGAAGGTATTTGGTACAACACAGACCCTCCCTGGATCAGGACGTCGCTCCAAACTGGATGAAAGAGCAGGAGGAAACTGGTCAGAGAGGCTAAGAGGCCTACAGCAACTCTGAAGCAGTTGCAGGAATTTATGACAAAGAGTGGTCATCGTGTGCATGTGACAACAATATCATCAATTTTCCACAAATGTGGCTTGTATGGGAGGGTTGCAAGAAAAAAAAAAGTCACTCCTCAAGAAAGGCCACATGCAGTCACGACTGAGCTTTGCCAAAACACACCTTGAAGATTAAGAAGCAGATGAGACTAAAATGTAATTATTTGGCATCAACACCAAACGATATGTCTCACAGAAATCCAATACAGCTCACCATCCAAATAACAGCATTCCTACAGTAAAGCATGGAGGTGGTAATGTCCTGTTATGGGGGTGTTTCTCTGCAGCAGGGACTGAAGCACTTGTCAGGATAGAAGGAAAAATGGATGGGGCAAAATAACGTCAAATTAATATACAATCAAGTAAGTAAATACAGCAAGATTAAACAAAAACGTCCATCTTCATTTCAGGCTGCAAAGCAACAAAATGTAATTATTTTCTCTCTATATATATATATATCTATCTCTCTCTCTCTCTATATATATCTCTCTCTCTCTATATATATATATATATCTCTCTATATATCTTCAGACTGCAGCTTGGTTATAGCAGACCGGGTCATGAATTGTTTTTTGCTTTTTTTAGGTGGGTGTTCATGTATGAGAAAGGCTACCAGATAGTAGATATTGCCATAAGCTCCATCTTCACCAAGATGAAGGGAGTGTCCTTCACAAATATCAGCGAAAAGGAGCGGATATGGGATGCAGCTGATTATGTTTTTCCTGAACAGGTGGGTTGTGTCTCCTCATTTTGGCCTCAGAACTGAAAACTTCAGAAGCCCTAATTTATATACATGGGTATCATTATCTTTTCTTTAGTTTTATTATTATTTCAAAAATGAAGAAATACAGTGGGTACGGAAAGTATTCAGACCCCCTTAAATTTTTCAGTCTTTGTTATATTGCAGCCATTTGCTAAAATCATTTAAGTTAATTTTTTTTCCTCATTAATGTACACACAGCACCCCATATTGACAGAAAAACACAGAATTGTTGACATTTTTGCAGATTTATTAAAAAAGAAAAACTGAAATATCACATGGTCCTAAGTATTCAGACCCTTTGAAAATTTAAGGGGGCCTGAATACTTTCCGTACCCACTGTATGTATTTGAATGCAGATGTAGGCTACTGAATGGTAATTGTCCATCCACTAAATTTCATGTTATGCTTCCTGAGTGTAAACATGCTTATATTGGTATAAGAGTCATTATGGCTGTGAATTTGGCCTAATCACAGATAAACGTACTCTACTCTTATTGTGTAAACATCTGCAGACACACGCGGGTTATTCTCACCCTGACTGAGAAAGTGCTGACATTGTCACAGCAAGTAAACATCTATATTGTGACACTATTTAGAAGGGTAATACTTTAAACAATATGACACCGTACGTGATTGTAAATTTCTTGTAAAGTTTTTTTTTTTTAAATAAATAAAAAATGTCTGCCATTATTTACTTTATGCCAACAGCCTGCAGCAGTTTCAGAATGTGAACTTATTTCGCAGAAAGCACCCAGTGCAATAAGAAAGCGACAGACTGTTGACAGAAAAGTAAACACGTCATCACTCAGCAATCAAAGGAGTGGCTCTAGGAGCTACTTGGAGTCAAATAATATCATCCAAAAAAGCAAATATCAAAATGTTCATCACGATAACAAATATCAGCGCTTTTGTGCACACACACACATTTTTATACTGTACAAACTGTATATTCTATCCACCAACCTTAAACACAGCCCTCACAGAAAATTAAATTGATCAAGAGTGATGGTAAAGACATTTTATAATGTTACCTATATCAAATCAATTCTGTTTTTTTACTTTTCATTCATCAAAAATCCTGAAAAAATGTATCTCAGTTTCCACATAAAATATTAAGCACAACAACTTTTTAATGTTGATAATCGGCATATTAGAATAATTTCTGTACTTACTCTAAGATTCTGCACAAAACCACTTTATAAATAAATCACTGGTGTTATTGAGTACAGGTTGCTGCCACTAAGCTAACAGTGCTAGCAGAGCAGAGACATGAGAGATGGAATGACACTCAGACTATTTAAGGCTGAGGTTAAACGGTTTAGGTTTTGGTTTGAAAAAGTACATTCATCATGTCATGCAGGGGTGTCAAAAACAGTAACCTGAAGTCAAGCAAGCTCAGTCAGTTTCAAAAACTCCATTTCTTATGCAACCACTAATAGACAAAGGATGTACTGTAAATTCAACATGGCACTCTGGCACTCTGTTGTGTAGCCATCCGCATACTGGTTTGAGCTTAGAGACTGAAACTACATATGGTCATGTGTAAGCCTTCAAGTCCTTTCTGTTCCATTTTCCAGGGTGACTCGTCTTTTGTTGTGATGACGAACTACATTGCCACTGTGGGACAGAAACAGGACAAATGTCCTGAGGTAGGTAAATGTCTTTCTCTCCTTCCCTCATCTCTATTGGCTTTCATAAGCGTGGCTCTCATAATTGTTTGTTTATTTCTCTAGGATATCTATATGAGTCATATCCTGACTATCTTTCCCCCCAGTTAAAATACAGTTGCCGGTTTCTCAGAAATAAGGGGCGAGGGCCGTCATGCACCAGGCAGTCCTGGCTCGAGACCAAACTAAAACTTAATCCAAATTATGAATAATGAATAATAAATAATAAATGAATTAAAATCAATTGAAAACTAGTAGTGAAGGTTTCATTTAGTGTGCATGGAAAACTGTGATCAAATCAACATTTTATTTATTTATTTATTTTTTGCATTCATCATTCACTTAAAAAATCTGAGGGCGTACATGCTTGTTTAGTTTGAATATAGTTTCCCATATAATAAGAAGTCACAATTATGGTTGTCCTGTTCATCAGAATGTTTTTTGTAAATGCTGAAATACTGTACAAAGACAATCAGGTTTTTTTTACATTTCATTAGTGCATATTTTTCAATAGATTTATAGCATTGTTCATTAAAATGCATAAAATACAAAATAGTCCGGTCATATTATGTACAGTCACAATTCTCTAGTGTTTTCCAAGGCAAAAGCTAAACTGATATGTTTGTAATGGTGTGTGACACTTTAGAATGATATTAAAATTTATTAACTTTTACAACAGTTGCAATGTACCAGTAAGCCAAAATCAAAGTGCAATGCATTTTAGCACTTAATTCAGTCCTTAATACATGCAAGGCAAAGACATTTTACAGTGTGGTTGATTGTCAACCACCCAAGGTTAATTTAAATCTAAAATGACGTGTTAAAGAAATACAGAAAGTGGATTATTATCCTTATTATCCTTAAAAGAAACTGAAAGTGTCACTTATTTCCCCCATAGTCCTTGGCAAACACGCATATAACCTGCGATACAATCTGTTACTTTCCAGCAAAGTAACATGACTAAATTTCCTGTACCATCTCTTCATTCATTTTCCTGCTCTTGGTTTACCTCAGTCATATTTGACTTTCACTTGACTCTCTATTTGACTTTATTGCCCTACCTGCAAAGATTTGCTTAAACAAATGAGTCTCAAGAATTGAGTTTTGTGGTTATTCTGCCCCTTCTGTGCATCCCGTCTCATTTGGATCTCACATTTGCATATTTTCAACAAGCCATTTGGGGCTTAATTAAACACTAATATCCATTAAAGTGTGTTTCCTTTCCTTTGTGAATTTCAGCTGCCAGATGGGAAGAACAAATGCACTTCTGACGCACACTGTGATGAGGGCAAATACAAACGTATGGGAAATGGTAAAGTTTTAACCATTTCATTGTTCCGACAGAAGGCACCGGCGCAGCAGACTAACTTCACATCACTAGCAGCCAGGGGCAGAGGAACTCACTTGTTGAGTGTTTTTTCATGGCCATTGTATAATCCCTTTGACCCTGACTGGTAACTAAATCAATGCACCATCGATCTAAGATATGTACCGCAGAATTCAAATGATCATGGGTTAAGAAAATTGGTGCATTTGCACGTAAGCATTTGGTTTCAACTCTACTCAGAATCAAAGGGGGCCTAATGAACTCTTACTCTCCTAACTGACAAACCTGCACATCATCCATGCTGTCGTCTCCGTAAGTCACCAACATTCATGACTAACATGCTTTGCTCTCATTCTCTAAGGCTTTTTCTTAGCTTTCCACATCTTTGATGAATTTTACCCCATGCTTATACTGATGTCTGTAATTCCCAGAGTTCCACAGGACTCTTATCCAGATTCAGATTACTTGGTGTGACTAGCAGTTTCTATACAGCTGTTTTGCCAATTTTAAATGAATACTAATTAATATAGCAGCAACATGTTTAAGAACTGAATTTTTAAAATAAACTTTCCATATCTTCACTCATTTTTATTTATTTATTTTTTTTAAATTCAGAAATCAGTTTTAAACATTCTCCAAATTGTATTTGATAATTTATAACAGGAGCTACGCAAACTTATTCCACTGCTACCCAAACATAAATTTAAACTCATGTTAAATAAAGGACTGGCAAAGCTTAGTAGTAGTAGTTGGTATTAAACCCAATCAACATTGTTAATTGAAACGCCAATAGCTAATAAACACGTAACAAAAAGTTGATTTAAAACCGAAAAATACAGTCAAACCCATATTACTGACTGATATCGTGAGTTCTGTGTGGGTCACAAATACTCAAATATTGACTCAGTTTCACATGCAGCCTAGCAGAACGATTTACTCCAGGAATACAGACGTAAGTAAACAGCACTATCTCATATTGCAGAAATTCAAAGTGCCCTGACTTCCAGTCATGGGCAAATGGCACAAACTTCCAACAAACTTCACCATACAACACATATTTTCCTTAATCTTGTTACAATACTGACCCTGTGAATTCAGGGTCAAATTCACAGTTGTTTTTCTTGAAAACACACAACCTTCTTGTTGTTTATGCCATGCTTCAGACTGCATATCATTTCATGCTTATTGTATCATGTCTCTGATATATATTTGATGTTCTGTGACACAAGGGATGTGTCATATTTTATGATTACACTGTGTATTTTAATGGTTGTACAAAAGTTTGTCAATGTTATTCTACCACCAAAGCAAGTGTGTGAATGTAAATGTTAAAAGAGTCAGACTGAAATCACAAACATATGACAAAAATTCAATTTGATGAAAGCATTCCTAAATAACTAGACTGAGAGAATCATCATTCACACTCATTAACTCAGAGAAAAGTTAATTTAGTAACATGAAAGTCATGGCAGCTCCTCACTGAAATCTCACAGTCAGTTACTAATGGAAATGGATGTGTATCAACCAAACAAATTTATTTGATTTTATCTTAGTGCTTTTAACATGGTCTGACAGTCTTCTACCCAAAAAATTTATACTTTTAAATTTTAATACTTTTAAAATGTAAAAATTTTTATATGAAAACTATGTCTCTGAATACCAGTTTTGAAGTGTGCATTCTTGTGCTGAGAGTAAATCAAAAGTACGACATTGTTTGTGTATGTGTGTGTTTGTGCATATACAGTGGGTATCAAAAGTCTAAACCCATATAGGAAATGTGGGATTCAAAGTGTTATTTAAACCTGGATTGTAAACCTGGCTAAATATATGTAAGGGTAAATGTAAATTGGTATTAAATTAGAAAAATGCAAAATCTAAGCATTTTCACAAGGGACATAAGACTTTTGGATCCTACGATGTACCCTGCCATCTCTCTTTGGGGCTCTCTTGTTTTGTTTCAGTCTGTTCTGATCAACACCAAAGCTCTTATACTCTACTCTTCACTTAACAGCATTACTGTCTCTCTCAGGGCACATGACGGGCAGGTGTATAAACGATACAAGTACTTGTGAGATCTACTCCTGGTGTCCAGTTGAAGATGACCGTAAAATACCAGAGTATGAATGCTTATTTTATTATTGTTGTTGATTAATTGAATCGATCACATGGTGTGTAAAACAGTAACCGTTATTGTGGCATGCCTGGACTACAATTATTGGATGTTGTTGTTTTTTTGTTGTTTTTTTGTGGCATCTTTAAATTAAATTTGCGGCAGTTGTGGCCTAATGGTTAGAGAGTTGGACTTGTAACACAAAGGTTGCGGGTTCGAGTCTCAGGTCCGGCAGGAATTGTCGGTGGGGGGAGTGGATAACCAGCGCTCTCTTCCATCTTCAATACCATGACTGAGGTGAGACCCTTGAGCAAGGCACCAAACCCCCAACTGCTCCACGGGCACTGCAGCACATGGCTGCCCACTGCTCCGGGTGTGTGTTCACTACTGTGTGTGTGGATGGGTTAAATGCCCACATGTCACTTCACTTTCACTTTCACTAAATTATAAGCCCACCAAAAAAGGTTTGGTTGCCCATAGACCAGCAATGTGTTATAGTTAAACCATAATGAATTGATAGATACTGTAAAAAAAAAAAAAGCAAATACTCGTCATTCCTGAATGACTTGAACTTCATGTTTGTGTAGAAATCTTGGAAACTAAACAAAAGAATCAAATTTCACTTGACGGTTGCTTTAAACGTAAAAGTATGTTTATACCTGGAGCATGTGACAGATTGTATTCAAAATTGTTTTGAATCAGCCTACAGTCTTGGTCTGATCCATTTAACTTTGTTTTGTCCCTCTATTATATTTCTCCGTAGCCCTCCAGTCCTGCTGACAGCAGAAAACTACACACTGTTCATCAAAAACTCGATTACCTTTCGCCAGTTTAATGTAGTAAGGTAAAATTCTATATTTTCCAAATTTTCCTTGTGGTATACTGGCAAAACCTAACAAGTAAATTCGGACGAAGGAGGATGAAATAAAAAGGAACTATTTAACTTAGAAAAGATTATTTTGAATGTGCCTTTCCTATAATCCAGTGGTTTACTGTGGTTCTAAAGACAGTCTGCATTTATTGTTTCATTCCAAATAATTTTTTGTGAAAAAAAGAAAATACACATTAAATAACTTATACACAAAAAACAAAGCTTATTGTCTCTCTGACATCAATAATAATTTTAGTGGATTTGCAATAAGCATCATACTGTAACAACATTAGTACAGTACATACCAATATGGTACTTTACATGTTATTGAAGGCCAGGCTTAAAATGCAACAGTTTTATCAGTTTTGTCTAATTGATGAAGTTCTCCTCCCTCTTTTTTTTTTTTTTTTCTCTCTAGGAGTAACTTGGTGGAGAGTGTGAATCAGAGTTACATCAATACATGTTTGTATCATCCCAAGACTGATCCACTGTGTCCTATCTTCAGATTGGGAGACATTGTTGAGCGTTCTGGGTTCAGTTTCTCAGAGATAGCTCGTGTGGTAGGTTTTTTGTCATCAATGATTGTAAATACACACACACCCACTCACACTTGTTCTTAAAACATGCATTCAGTCCAGTAATTAGGATGACTTCCAAATGACTGATGTATTGAATTGTATAGTTTACAAACTTAATAAAGATTTTGAATCATGTCGTCAAATTGTAGACTACAGTATTTTGTTCTGGGTTTCCAAGGGAATGTCTGAATAACGGCAAAATAAGTAAAAAATAATCAGTAAAATAAGTCTGTGCTCAACAAATCTTGAAGAGATTTTCATTTTGTTCTATTAATGTGATTTTGCCATACAATGTTTACAGCTTTACATCTTGCTATTGTGACTATATTTCTCATATATCTTACAATTGTGACTTCTCACTATAGTAACTTTATATCTTGTAATTGTGACTTTAAAATTTAAAATTGAATAACTGACTTGTTGACTCACAACTTCAGTTTCTTATTTTAAACTTTATCCCAAAATGACCTGTTTAAGTTTTTTAATATAATATTTATATTATATTAAGCTTTTAATAAGACTACTCTAAAAATGTGAAGGAAACCCCAAGGAGCCCATGGTTTGGAAATGCTCGTTTCCCCCATTATTATGTTTTATAGTACAATATATATAATATAATAATATATATTTATAATACAAGAGTATTATTATTGTAGTGAAATATTTGACATCTGGAGAAGATTACAGAAGCATGAGATGATAATCTCCATGATATTTCCCATGTGATGTGTTAGGGTGGTGCTATAGGAGTCCTCATTGACTGGGACTGCAATCTGGACCTGAGTATCAGACACTGCAAACCAAAGTATGAATTCTATGGTCTTTATGGAACGGGGAAAAATGAGGACAAAGAAGAGAAACCATCATTGGGATACAATTTTAGGTGGGTAAGAAGGTTTAACCCATTCACCTTATGAAAACAACAGACTTTTTAATTAGACTACTCTGCGGTCCTGTGGAAGCAAGAGACAAGGAAAATGTATATTGTCCAAGTGATCTGTGATTATGCAGTGAAAAGACTTCAATATGGTCAATATTCATGTTCATTTAATACAGCTAAAATGAGAAAAGGTCAGTGGTGCTGTACTGTATTATTCCTGAGCCTGTGAGCTTTGATGGGTTCTGTAAAAGAATTACTAAAAATGGTTTTGAAGAACTTTAAGAATATATTAAGTGGATTCACTACTAGAATTATTATGTGATACTGTCTGTTTTAGATATGCTAAATATTATGTGGAGAATGGGGTGGAAAAGAGAACGCTAATGAAGGTGTTTGGTGTACGGATAGACATCATTGTTCATGGACGGGTAAGCTTATTTTTTTATGGATCATTCACAAAGAAGTTATGGGACATGCACATTTCCATTTGTTTACAACTGTTCCTTGCAGGCAGGAAAATTTGATATCATCCCTACGTTGACCGCTATAGGCTCAGGAGTAGGAATCTTTGGAGTGGTGAGTGTCACAGAGAATAAACTTATATACTTGTATAAAGAGATACCTGGTAAAATGTCCTCAATTACTTTTACTCCATCTTTTGGATCCTACTGTCATGAAGGAGATGATACCAGATGTAAAAATCTTTTGTGCTGTACCATCCATGTAAAAATTAAAAGATGCATTAATGTGGAACTACTGTATATTACACAGCTCTCTGAAGTACTTCAATCTGATTAGTCCACTATGATACTCTGTGGCTAAAAATGCAATAAATAAACAAATACACTACAGTTCAAAAGTTTGGGGTCAGTAAGATTTTTTTAATGCTTTTATAAGAATTTTCTTATGTTCACCAAGGCTGCAATTATTTGATAAAAAATACAGTAGAAGCAGCAGTGTTTTGAAAATTGTTAAATCGCAGGTATATAAAATTATCTATCAGTGATGGCCAGGCTGAATGCCACATGATCCTTCAGAAACCATTCTAATATGTTGATTTGGTGCTCAAGAAACTTATTAATAATGTTGAAAACAGTTGTGCAGCTTAATATTTTTGTGGAAATATTTTTTTTAAGTATTCTTTGATGAATAGAATGTTTAAACAAACAGCATTTATTTGAAATAGAACCTTTTGTAAAAATGTAAAAAAAAAAAAAAAAAAAAAGAAAATTACACAATATTTCTTCAATATGGATTCTCTTTATACAAAATAAACAAATAAAAAAAGTGAAGAGAATAAGACTGTTTCTCAACTCGCTGAGAGTGAGTGAAACTGAAGTGATATTTATGAAGCCTGACCACCCCAGCATTCATGAAAGAGTCAGACACATTTTGAAAAGAAGCCAAGACAAATGGCTTGTTCACCCACGGGTGCGTTTGTACTAAATAACTGCTCAGATAAAACATCCGATTACTGGAACTGTCGTCCTGGTTTGGAAAACGTTACGTTTTTTGT
>NW_015552551.1:321803-331993 GCF_001515605.1 Sinocyclocheilus anshuiensis
TGTAAAAATGTAAAAAAAAAAAAAAAAAAAAGTAATTACCGGCACTTTTGATCAAATTAATGCATTCTTGCATTAGTATGGAAAAAATCATACTAACCTCAAACATTTGAACACTAGTGTATCTGTATGTTAATGACTCAATGACTATGTTGATGACTAACTTGAAACTGAAACAAGAACAGGATAGATGCATCAGATTAGATAGATTCCAAGCTTACCTTTCTTTACACTTAGCTGTTAAACCACAAATTGGACTCAAAATATCCCCTAAGTGCTTTTTATCTTATTGAAATTAACTAACATTTGCTCTCATTTGCTGTTTAAGGCAACCGTTGTGTGCGATATGCTGCTCCTATATTTAGTTTCAAAGCGAGATTTCTACAAAAACATGAAATTCAAGCATACAGAAATCGGGGAAGAGGTGAGTGTTGTTTTTAAATGAATAAAAGGTATTAAATATTTAATTTGAGTCAAACTTGCCTTTGTGATTGATTGCTGGTGTGTCCCCGAGAGCTCCATGGATAGCCAATGCTAGTTCACTACCGAAACACAAGATGGCAGCAGAGATACATAGTTTGGTGCCATGCAAAAACTGTTACTTGGGCAGATGCAGATGCAATGCAGTTTCCAAATATTTACATCAAGCTACATTCCCGTAGTGTCATTATGGAAACATCCAGGATTTAACTGTAATTAAAATGTCCAAAGCACATCTGAGGGAGTGTATGCGAGTGGAAAAGTATAACCACATCTGCGTCAGTAAGTATCTTACTTTTGATCTGTATGCACGTAGGCAGTATGCAAGACTACTGTATTCAAGTCCATGCAACACCACGGCTTCCTGTAGACATCTCTGCAGTGATAGTTACCCTAGCAACGCAGCACATTGACCATACTTGTTTCTTATATAAAGAAAGGAAAGTGAGGCCACATCTTAACCTCCAGGACTCCCACTCTAGCAGCCTTCTGAGAAAGAAACACATTGGGGTTGATAGGAGCATGGGAAATGATCTCAGATATGTATTTGCCCTTCCACAGAAGCCAACCTTGCCCCAGTCAAAGACCGAAAGAGATCTACCGAAGGTAACATACCATTAAAATCATTTCAGCCGCAGATCCCTGTAGAATTATGGCGTATCTCCATAAACAACTTTTCAATTTTAGTTGTGGTCACAGTAATTCTGATCTTTGCTGTGTACAGGAGTGAAGTCTGGATGGCTGCCATGACGACTGACTACTGCACTGAAGAGAGAGAGAGAGAGAGAGAGAGAGAGAGAGAGAGAGAGAGAGAGAGAGAGAGAGAGAGAGAGAAAACACCTCAACACTGGAGCTTCAACAAGACGGCTGGGAGACTTGACACAGAACTGTCAGACATCACTTTTCCTTTCTAAATAACATTTCCTTCCCAAACTACTGAGGAAAGACATTAAATCAGTGTTATGATTTAAGACATAACTAATACCCACTGAATGTGTTCATATTGAGAGGCTTAGGACTGTAAAGGTACACAATTGTATGAGGGTTTTGAGGTCTTTACAAGGTTCCCAAAGTTTTTGCCAATTACCATGTAATGTCTGGATATGTCACCCATATTCAACTCTGGATAATGTATCACCTTAAAATTGCTATTTTTATTTACTGATAGGTGTTTTGTAAAGGTTTTGTTGTTGTTGTTTTTGTTTTTGTAGCAAGCCAACTGTGAGCCTACAATTTTTGTGTGAAATAAATTTTAGACGGTTAGTCAACCATATGAGGTTGAAACTAACCAGCTCTGAAAGACAGAATGGCGAGTGATTTTGGCCTTTTGTTTTAGCTCATTCACAAAACACTGAGCCAAGAAACATAGGATGCTCAAAGGATCTCAAAGGTCTGTTATTTTATTATTAGTAAACAGCCATCTGGACTACTTGATTTTAATGCAGCATTCAATGGTCAAATATATCAGAAATAATGACACATTCCGACCACTTATCCAGGAAACTCTTAGCTGTGCTTGTGTTCTGTCTCTAAAATTATTACTCAAATCAATATTCCATGCCCATATATTTATTTGTATGAAAAGTAGTCATGTAGTCATTGTTGTAATAAAAAAAACATTAAAAAAAAACATTAATCAGGTAGAGTTGAGGGTTTCTGGACACTCGTACTGTCTTTATAACAAATAACAAAATAGTTTTCCACATAACAAAATAGTTTGGTCACTTTAGTTTGGGGACCAATTCTCACTATTAACTATGACTTTTGCCTCAATAAACTCCTAATTTACTGCTTAATAATAGTTAGTAAGGTAGTTAAGTTTAGGTATAGAGGGGATTAAGGGATCTAAAATATGGTCATGCAGAATAAGGCATTTATATGTGCTTTATAAGTACTAATAAGCAACCAATATCCTAGTAACATGCACGCTAATAAGCAACCAGTTAATAGTGAGAATTGGTCTCACTATTGACTGGTTACCAATAATTGAAACTCACATGAAAATAAAACCCTTTTAGGGTGATACAAAACCCCTCTGCTTTGCACTGGCATCCTGATAACTCTGTCTGGGTTTATTTTGCAACAATTGACTTTGCTTTTATTTGTTGGCATTTACCTAAATTTGAGTTTACTTTTTTTATTAAATGATTTACAATCTTGAACAATTTTAAAATCAGACAGCACCATGAAGGATTCCTTGGTTTTATGGTGTACAAAATACTATTTTAAAGAATAGCTACTGTTATAAGTATTATTAGTAGGTAAATTTCATTGATTTTTATCACGTGCAATTGAAAATAATAATAGAATCCTATGTGACAAAACATAAAGAAGGAACCTGAGTCACCTGTGATGTCTTTATTGTCTTTGATTATGTCTGTGTACAAAAAGCATGCAAAAAATAGCATCTTTATATGCTTTGGTACATATTTACATAGTAAGAGTTGCATTCAGTGCTTTCTCGGGACATGCTCTTTTTTGTCTATTTTCTTACGAGTTTTTTAAACAGTTACATTCAGATAAATGCCGCAGAATACAACCGTCTATAAATAACCAGCAATATCAGGCACTCTGACACAAATAACTGGGCAGTACATGAATCAATTCTGATATACTTTTAAATCAAGAAAGGGAAATTAAAAAAGCATAAAGCTTTGATAGCAAGAACATTTTGCAGCTACAAAGTGCCTCAAAATGGGCAATTTTCTCTCCCCTCCTTCAGAGACTCAAATAAGGGAAACTTCTGTGAATGTGGGTAGACAAATGATCAAACCTCATCTATTGCACATGAGCCGAACCCAGAAAAGAAAATAAAGCCTTCACACTTGAGTTGATTGCTCAGACTGAGGTATGGCATATTGGCTGCTGCATATGTTTAGCTTATACAAAAGTCCTGCAGGAAACAATTTAAAGGGGGTTTAGACATTATTTGTTTTGTCTCACATAGATATCAAAAGGAATAGCAAACCTAGGGAGAAGTTTGTAAAAGGTTATAGCAAGTTAAGGGACATGCCGTTCGTCAAGACACTAACATGTGCATAGCATACATCAAGAAATAACTGACAAGACTACTGTACATTTGAGACAGAATGGACAAATGCGATTACACACCCACATATATAAGGGAAGAATGGGGATCATTTAAAGCCATTTGATGAATTTATAAATACACCTTAGAGCTTCTGAACACAGAATATGCTACTCCATTCTCTCTGTATTCTCAGAACAGCAGTGTCCAGAACCTGAGTACCACATACAGAATCTCAATACACAACAGAAACGAGACTCCATTTAATGCCTGAATCAAATACTCCATACAGACAGACCGAGAAAAAAAAACACACTAGTTGTTTGGCACTGAACATGGTTTTCCTGTGTAATTCAGTTTAAAGAGAAAATGGTATGGGCATAATGCTATCTACAAAGAGTGTGTGCGTAAAAGAGGGTCATCGAGAGAAAGAGAAATGGGGGAAGACAGTGAAGAAGGGAAGATTGTGTAGGAGTCAGAAAAACGGACCACCATCTGCTCAGGATATTAGTGAGAATATAATGAAAGTGGTCCACTGCGGTTTATCAATTCGTCTTCATATAAGCAATAATGAGTCCTCTAAATGAGTGACATCGGTTAAAGGTTTCCTCTGAGCATTCGCTGCTTACATAAACAGTTTACTGGAAATAATTGACAGCTGACCTGATTGAGTCCAGTTTTATTCTTGTAAAATTAATTAAAGGGGCAGTTCACCCTGAAATAGTCAAAGCTGCACTTTTCCGTATGAAAGAGGAATGGTGATCCATCCAATTTCATTACATATGAAATAAGCAGCTTGGACATTCTACTAAATATCTCCTTCCGTGTTTCACACGGAAAAAGAAAGTAATAGTTTGGAATGATATGAGGGTGAAGGCCTGTTCTCACCAAGATTAATATTTGGTATGATAAAGATTCATTTGAATGAATGGCTATTAAAGGCACAATATGTAATTTTCGCCGCTAGAGGGCCCTTTAATGCACCTCTTTAGACTGACACAAACATTTGTATGCTGACAATGCAACTTTTTTTTTTTAGAGAGATGTAATCTCTCTTCCATTGCACTGCAAAGAAAACTGGCCAAACAATAAGATTTGCACTTTTGATCATGTCAAGAGCTGCCGCTGTTACATAAACAATGATTTGGTTGTGCTCACGAACAAACTATTTTGCTAAGCAAATGTGAATTATAGACAAAGAATCCAGTGTCGTTTGGTAATCACCATAATAAATACAAAAATCGCAATGGCTGCTCGAAAACATGTAAATACTGTTTGACTGCCTTTCTTCTATGTGACAATTGGTTGTTAGTAATGAAAAACTGCACAGCACTTATAATACCAAAATAACTGGGATATTTCTGCTTTTTAACAGCACCACCTATTTAATAGAGTAAATTCTGTCATTTTCATTCAACCTGTCTGCCTTTTTTTAAACATGGGTCTGAACAGACAAATTGCATACAAAATTCAGACCGAATTTTTGTGCCAAACATTTGTGTTGGTGTGAACTGACCTTGAGAAAATGACAACAGTATTTAATTTTTGGGTCAACTGTCCTTTTAAAACTGAAACACGCTCAGTGAGAGTTTCACAACAATAAAAATCAAATTATTATGAGTGCTCTGTGCTGGTAATCAAATATCTCAATCGCCACTGTGCATTTACAATGATCGTCCACACAGAAACTCTTTGTACTTTCAATACGTGATTCAAAAACTGGGCATGATGGGTTCGCCTGACAAGACAATGCGATGTAAACAAGGGTGTATTGTTTTGGACGGAGTTAATACAGGCCGAGAGGGAATGTGATGACATTGAATGGCAGTTCACTTTCGTTCCACAGCTAAACACCATATTCAGATCCTTCCCTCAATTGGCTTGTCTGTTTTGAGTGAAAGTGACTCCCTCTCTTTCTGCATCAGCGCACACTCGCTTGCCTCGGTGGCATGTTTGCATGTGTGTTCGAGGGCCCGTTAGCACTGCTGACTGACAAATAGGCCTTTTGGAATGTGAAGACTCGGTAAACAATGACACATTTTGTTCCAGCAGAGAGACAAAGCGCTGCGACACAAGAGCCCTGAATCTGCTGCAATCCGAATGCAGGATTTGCGACATTCACAAACATGGAAAATAAGCCCTATTCTAGATAACGGTTATACCGAGCGCTCAAACACGCTGTATGTTTAATGAGAAAGCCCTGTTTTCAAGAATTGACTGAATGTGCAGACAAGAGCCTCTTTTAGTGTCTAGTAGTTACATAAGCCCCTTTGATTCACAGTACAACACTGTGTGTGTGTGTTTATATATTGTATCTGAATGAACTGAAAAAATCTGATGGTATGCAGAAAATTAAAAACAACAGAGATATGGAACCACCATAATATGAAAGAGGCCATATTTCTGCATGCTATGATGGATAGGGTTAAGAATTGCACATTACCATATGCAAAAAGGCAAGATGCCATTGCTATTTTCTACACATGTACAGATGTTATGATGGCAGCACACTGCATCAACGGCATCACTGTTTTTAAGCTTCATGAGGTGCCACACCAAGTTAATAGCATCTTTTGTCTGTGCTGTTTTAAAGCTTATGGTGTAGTCTGTCTTTCACAAAACCTGGCCTAATATAGATTCCATCCAAAATCTATTTGTTTAGCCAGGATGAGAGGACAAAGGTGGAAAGATCCAAATGGGGTGAAGGAGAAAGAATAGTTTTCCGCCACATTATCAAGGCCAGGTTTCATGAGAACCATAGGCAGGTAAAGTGATTCTTGTGAAAAGCCTGAAGGATGACTAGCAATATCAGAATCCAGTTCAATGTAAAGGTAAGCCTCAAGTCTGTGGAAACAGTGTAGTGGAGTGGTTTGGGTCATGATCATCTGCTCAAAAAGCTGGAAGGACAATGAGGAACGCTTCAGGATCTATGAAGACACTCAAGAGGTGGGTGGTTCGTCCTCATGCAAGTCCTCGAGCTCAACTTCTCTACCAGCCTCTCCACTACTCCCCTTTCTGAGAGAGAAAGAAAAACAGAGAGAGAATTTGTGAATCATTGCCTTTCTAAACAATTCCTGCTTTAATCCAGTAGATGATCTTGAAGAAGCAAACTGTTAATCTCTAATCTATAACAACGGTGTCCCGTCTTGCTCCTGGAGGACCACTGTCCTGCAGAGTTTAGTTCCAACCCCAATAAAACACACCTAAACCAAGGTAATCAAGGTCTTCAGGATTATTAGAATGTTTTAGGTAGGTATGCTGGGACAAGATGGAGCAAAATTCTGCAGGATGTTGTCCCTCCAGGACCAGGATCGGACACCTATTAAGTCTGGCTATGCCAATGAAGTATTTTGAAATTTAATTGAAATGAAATTGACAGAGAGAGACTGCAAACTCAAAATGGAAGGCAACCAGCAGCAGTTTGTTTCACTTTTTATTTCATTTAGGGCAGATAAATCTGAAATCAATGATTACACAATATTAAATAATAATTAAAAAACTGCACTGTGAATGGTTTCTTAGAACAAAAAAGAGGAAATTAGCAGAAAATTTATTTTAAAATGTAAATTACATTTACATTAAAAACACTGCAGTTGACAATATCCCATTTAGTTGCTATCAAGTTCCTAAAGTACAACAATATTTTTGAAATCTTGTAAGCTTCAAACCAGCTAGTTCACATTTTTAGTTCTTTCTATTGTAGCAGGCTGGTACCTTATATAGTATGCATTACCGGTCAAAAGAAAAAAAAAGTTAATAGTTAAAAATATAGTTGGATTGTTTTTTTTTAAGAAATGAATGCTTTTATTCTGCAAGGATACATTAAATTGATCAAAAGTGACAGTAAAAAAATGTTTGTGGTTTTGAACTTTCTATTCATCAAAAAACCCTGAAAAAAAAATTACCATGGTTTCCACAAAAATATTAAGCACTGTGTTTTTTGAGCACCAAATCAGCTAATTTGAATGATTTCTGAATGATCATGTGACACTCAGGACTGGAGTACTGGCTGCTGAAAAATTCAGCTTTGCCATCAAAAGAATAAATTGTTTTTTAAAAATATATTGAATTTTAAATTGTAATAATATTTAACAATATAACTGTTTTTACTGTATTTTTGAAATGCCTAACTTCTTTCAAAAACACAAAAAAAAATCTTACCAAACCCAAAACTTTTGAATGGCAATGTATTTGTTTCAGCTGGACTCTCTGACTGCAGCAAAACCGAACAGGTGAGTTCAACCAGCTGATGAAATCTATTCAGCTAAATTCTTTTTCTAAAGCACATCTAAGCACACTGATGTGACAGTAGGTGACTGTACAGCACATTGGTCTACCTTAATAGCATAAAACAAACAAAAAAAATCACTATGTATTTAATGTAATATGCATAATATTAAACAGGTCTGAAGCATTTGTAGGAAGACAGTCTGTGGTTGAAACTATCCAGTAATAAACTCGGGAAGCTAGAAACATTCTGTGATGGAGGAAACACATGAATATGGGAAGGTTCTCTGCAACAGACACAAATGCACACACAGGTCTCAGAATGTACATAGTGGGACTGAATGAAAGACCATGACATGAGGTGTTTCACAGGGTTGGACTCGCCTGACAGTATCACCAAATACTTTCACTGCCATGAAGCAGGAGAAATGCCACACAGGGACAGGATGGAGGCTGATATGACTCATACTTTCACTGACCCGTGGGAATGTATGGAGAAGGACAGGGAATCTGACACAGGGCTTGAGTGACAAATGACAATGACCACCTGTCACAATGAGTTACCTTAATGAGGGCTGGAGTTTAAAAGAGGGCCGGAACGGCCAAGAGTCCCTGTAGCAGAGAGAGACAGACAGTGGAGGAAAGGGAGGAGAGCATCAGCGGTTTCATGTGAAATAAAGCGGCAGAAACCAGGTCATTATAGAGGCTCCTGTGAGTTATTGCTGGTCAGAATGCCACAGGATGTTACATTAATCGGGCACATTAGACTACATTTAAATCATGTTCTGCAGTATAAGTCAATTTATGGAAATGGTACTCATCAGATAATCTTATAAAACTGCAGTCAGAGATAGTAGACTTGCATATACTCTTAGCTTAGTGCTGTTAGAGACAGACAGCATTAGCATCAACAACTGAAGAGAGATGGATGAGCCCAGACGCTTATGAAAACTCATCAAATGCAAAGCATATTTGTCCAGAAGAGACAGCATTTAACCCTTGTATTTGACAAACACCAACAGGAAATATTATCAACTAACTCCAGTCTGGGCTTCATGAGCATATGAATAGGTTGCCCACAGTCAACCTGCGCTCTATGGCTAAAAAATGGAAGCAATTTTTAAGGTGCTGGAGGCCAGAAAAAAGTGCTGAAATGTAATAATGTGCAGCCACATTTTCATCACAGCCAACAAATGTGTAACGATACGGCGATTTCTTTTTCCAAGCTCTGAGGCAGGGTTGGTTCAGTGATGTCCTAACCAGGCCTGAAATGACAACTTTTACACAGAAAGCAAAAAGTGACAACCAATAAGAACATATTTCATGTTTAATAACAGAATGTGATATAAATTGTGACTGATTTTAATGTTATAGCCAATAAACAATACATTTAAGATATTTAAATTGTGTACTACTGAATGTTTTTATGGGGGGTTTTTTCAATGAAATGTATATGTATATACACACACTTACTGTACAGTGCATATTGATGTATATTTGTATTTATTTATATACAGTATATATATATATATATATATATATATATATATACTGTATATAAATAAATACAAATATATATATATATATACTGTATATAAATAAATACAAATATACATCAATATGCACATGTACAGTAAGTGTGTGTTTAGATGAAAAAGGTTATTAACGGTGCAGGAGGTAGTGTATTCAACCTGACACTGAATTATGGATGACATGCAAATGAGCACACCTGACAATTGGAGATTTAAAGGGACAGAAGGATTTTCAAAATTCTGATGATGACGTTCTACCAACTGGGGGCACTGCTGCTTTTTATCAATTCAAACAGAAAAACACTATAACTCAGAGGCAACAACTAACTGACAAATGGCTAATAAAAAAAAAATTATTGAGGTAAATGAAAATACAATTTACTGCCTCTTGGAAAAGGAGGTGATCTGCGGAGTCACCGTATTGATCGACCTTGTTCCCAATCAGATTTCACCTTTGTCAACAGAGAGAGGCCACACCAAACCAGCATGTCAATTTGTTTACAGATCAAATCAAATGACCTTTCAGTTTTGATTGCACGAATAATAACTGCATACGGCACATCTGGAAAAACAACATAACCCATCGCATTCAGCACTGCATTAAAATATTGGCAAGGCTGACTTTGGTCTATATGGGATGCATACAGCGTAGAGATGGGAAGATGCACCGATTGGCAAAAAAAGTTAACGATGCGATGCATCGGTTTAAAAAGTGTGCATCGGATACAAGTTGGCATTTGTATAGCGATGCATCGTTTCTAACATATTTGCAACGGTAAAAAACGATTTATTTATATATAATTACTAGTGGATGGCTACACTTTTATTGTTCGTGCATAACTGACATGTCACGAGTATATTTTTTTAAGTCATGCAAATATATCCATTTTGCTTGCTGTCAGGAGTGGGCGAGGCATACGCGAGTG
>NW_015552551.1:332344-338135 GCF_001515605.1 Sinocyclocheilus anshuiensis
TTCCTATTGTTCAGTGTTAGAGGAGCTCAGCTTAGTCTGACAGTTTGCCTGCCCTGGACCAGGTTAGCTTTCCAGCATAAGTTGCCACAGTGACTGATTTTGATCTTTGTTAAATTTGTTTTATGGAACCAAATCATTTGACAGTGAGTCAGACTAACTGAAATAAGCCTGGCCTATTTGGTAAACTTGTTTTATGAAACAGGCCTCGAGGCTTTAGAAGTCAGTAGTCACATAAGTTAATTTATGATTTGCTGTCTGTCTGAACCAAAGAAATAAATGCGATCATATTTTTTCCATTGCATCGTATTGCATCGAATTGCATTGTGTTGAATCGGATTGAATCGAATCGAAATCGGATCGCACTGCATCATAATAGGGGTGAATCGTATCGCATCGCTAGCTACTTCATATGTTCAATGTATCGTATCGTTGGCTATGCATCGAGATGCATATCGCATCTGCCTCAGTTATGGAGATGCACATCCCTAATACAGAGATAAGCAGACTGTTTGTATTAATCCAGGGCATTCAGAAGACAGGGAACAACCCTCTGTTGATTCTGACAGGCATCTAACAGACAGCACAGAGAGAGGAATAGTGAGAGAACATTCTGCTGTCCTTGAACAAACCCCCTCTAATGTGGGAAAAGCAGCGGAGTGGGGACAGAAATTACTTCATGGAGACACTTACTGTCAGTCTAGTGGGCAGATACATTAACAGCAAAAGCCTCTGAGAATAACTGTCATAGGAGGGATGCTGCAAACATCCAGCAGAATTCAAAGAAACTGAATAATTGTTGTGACCTTTTTCGATCCTGTATATGTGAAAACATGAAAATTATAATTTAAATTAATTATTAATTAACTAAATGATTTTAAACACACACAAACACACATTTATAATTCAATTTATAAATAAAAATAATAATTTAAATTTTTTCAAACACGTATAAATACATTTGTATATACTGTATGTATATATGTATGTATATATATATATATATATATAAACAAAATATCAATTTATTTTTATTTTATATACACAAAATTAACATGAAAAAGCACATAAAATGAAAAAAGTTCTATAAATAAAATATGTATATAATATTCTATATATTCTGATTTACACTGATGTCTAAGAGAAAAAAATGAAGAAAAAAAGATGTCAAAACTCATTTTCCTCTTGAGTCTCATTCATCTAGAAAATATCTGAAAATATATAAAAGATTGAATCTGAAATCTAAATGATTGATAAGGGAGTCAGCCGTCTCAGTGCAGTGCGGAGGAGAAAGTTCTAGACAGTGAAATTGTGAAAACATCAAGTTCTGGAGCTTTCAGTGCTAGTGCAAGAGAAAAAAATTACTGAATCATGCTACTATGGAAACGTATGTTGGCAGCAGGAGAAGTAATGTGTGACTATTAGCAAACCTTCCTGTTCAAACAGATAGACATGATGTCTGAAATATCATGCTGCGACCTTGAATGTGAGAGTGAAAAAAGCAAAGAATGAAAGAGATGCAATGCTTATTTCAGTCTCTCACAAAAGGCTTGTGAGGAAAAGGAGAGTCATTTGGATCTATGAAGCTATATAAATATGGTTTCCTGTTGGTCATCGGTTGTGTTATAGTTTGTCAGTTTGGAACACTTACATGAGCAGACTGCCTGGTGCAGACATGGATCTCTCTTCTCTCCTGCTGGGACACTCAAATGGATTGCCAAAGGAACGCTTCCTTAACATGGCTTTGACCAAAATCTACAGTATCACGGGAAAGAAGGGACAACAAGATTTAGCTTACTGTATATATGAAAGAATACAGATCAGGGCATATGGAAATACAATACATACAAATACAAAACGTGAAAGGAAAAACAGCAGTCAGCTAAAAATACTCTTTGCATTTACTGGAATGTGATGGTGAGAAGGACTAAATCCATAAAAATAACCAAGGAAATTCTGACAGTTCAGAAGCAGGATCAGTTTGACACGTGGTTAGGTTTCAGTTGTTTGGTTGAGGTCAAGTCAAGTCAAGTCAAGTCACCTTTATTTATATAGCGCTTTTAACAATACAGATTGTGTCAAAGCAACTGAACAGCATTAATTAGGAAAATAGTGTGTCAATAATGCAAAATGACAATAGTAAACACAAATTTTTCAGTTAAAGACAGTTCATCATTGAATTCAGTGATGTCAACATCCAGCTCAATTTAAATAGTATCTTTGCAATCAAGTCAACGGTATCGCTGGAAATGAAGTGTCCCCAACTAAGCAAGCCAGAGGCGACAGCGGCAAGGACTGCTTTGGGTGAGAGTGATCTAATGTTTAGTAGCCCAAACTTTAAGGTCAAGTGTGTCTTTACTTTCTTATTCATCTCGTTGACAGCAGTACAATGTCTTAAGCACATCTGTGCAAGGCTTACGGCCTGTGTGTATTTATGTTCATGTAGCTACAGTTCAGTAGCTCATGTATTTAATACAGAGACACCCTTGTTCTTTCTCTGTTTCACTTACCACAGCAGACAGACTTGGGACAAACTTCACTGAGTTCTGCACCTCTTCTTCAGTGACCTCCACCACGGTACAGTGCTCCTCTTCTAAAGGCAAAGGGTCAGTGCCATCCTGAGTCACCCAAGGGTCCACCTGAAGATAAACACACACACACATATATAACACATGCCAACCTATCATTCCATCCATCCATTTTAGTCTTCTGTTCAATCTTCCATTTGTCTAGCCATCATCTATCCTTCTATTCACTGATTCATCCACTGATCCTTTTATTAATCCATCCATCCTACCATTTATATGTCTGTAGATGTGTCCATACATCCATGCTTCCATCCATCCACATGTCCATACATTTTTTCTTCCATCCATTATTCCATTCGTCCATCCATATATTGTTTCATGTCCAGCCATCATATCCTTCCATTTATTCATCCATCTATCAGTCCATCCACCCATTTATCCATCTGTCCGTAGATCAGGTTAGACATATTTTCTTTCATCCATCCATACATTTATTGTCTTATCCATCTAGTCATCATCTATCCTTCCATTCATCCATCCGACCATCAATTTTTTCCATTCATTCGTCCATCCATCTAACCTTCTATCCATCCATTCGTTCATTCATTCATTCTACCATAAATCCATCAAACTATCCATTCATGCTTTCATTCATCCATCCATCCATCATATGTCCATAGATCAGTCCATACATCCATTCATCCATCTATTGTTTCATCCCTCCAGCCATCATCTATCCTTCCATTCATCTATCCATTGGTCTGTCCACACATCTTTTCTTCCACCCATCCATCCATCATCTATCCTTCCATTAATCCATTCATTGGTCCATCCAACCTTCTATCCTTCATCCAACAATCCTCTCATCTATCCATCCATTCAAATGTCCATAGATTGTTCCATATATCCATTCTTCTATCCACCCATCAAATAAGTAAATCATTAAAGAAATAAAATATTTGTCCTACAAACACAGTTAGTCTGAAGGATATGAGAGCAGAGCTGTTGAGTGAATGTAGGCCGTGCAGCCCTGATTAACGTGTGGTCTGGGGATCGCTGCTTTAATGGAACATTTTCTGGGTAATGACATGCAGGCAGGAGTCTCTGACGGCCGAGTGTGTGTGTGTGTGTGTGTGCGCTAATTATTCACACTCACTGTCACACTGAGACAGCAGATGGAAGTTTCCAGAACTGAACCAAAATCTCTGTCCATGGGGATTATCTGATGTGTTCCTGTCCAAACACCAAGTCTGCTAGATGGTGCAGAAGCTATCAGACATACTGTGTCATATTTTAACACTATCCCTGGACGTGGCTCAGGAATGGTCTTTGATAGAAACTGTTGTTTTAAGAGTGCAGAATAATGGGACACTCTTGGGAATGCTCTTTGGACAATTCTTTTTGAGATAATGACTGTAATTTCAATATTAAGTGATGTTGTACTCTCTTGCTGGTATGCATGAAGGAAAATTCAGGTGATTTTTTAAGGAAAAACACATTAATAAATAATCCTATCCCAATCAAAAAGGTCAAATGTGGTCATTCCTTTCAGTTTAAATAGATAAAGTCCTCAGTGAATCTTTGAAACTTAATATCTTGCAATACAGAGCTGTAAAGATGGTTAAAGGTATTACTCCTTTCCATTTTATGTAGACTTACTTTGATCTCAGGAATGGTGATCCTGGTGTCTGGGTTTTTGTCCAGCATTTGTGAGACCAGGTTCTTCAGACCCTCACTGATAGCTGGACTGAGATATCACAGAAACACAAGAGCAAATAGCTGAAGCAGTAAAACAAAAACAAAACATCTGACTGTACGGCTAAACATTATTTACGTTAACATGGACATCAGTAATCTAATTATTTACCTTATTCTAAATAAGCCAATATTATGATTATGGTGTTTACATGAGTTGCTTTTAGAATATTCCTTTCATGTTCCCGTTTTACATGTTATCCACCTTTTTCTTCAACGCGGAAGTAAGCCTATGGGTGAGACTTCCGGTTCATTAACCGCTATAGGTAAATAACGAGGAGAATAACAACGTGCAGTAAACAGTAAAACTGTTTGCACTACAAACCAGTGTGTTCATAAATAAGATAATACATTAAAATAATATGATAAGACACACCAATTTTCAATATCAAGCAGCAAAACGAACTGTTTTGTACAGCTAAAAAATAGCTGGATGCAGATGAGACCGGAAGCCAGACCCATAGAATTTACAAATGGCCGCACCCATTTTTACGACAAGAAAAAGGTGGGTAGTACATAGTTCGATTAATGGCACACGTCATTACGTCCCACGTGACGCCATCCGACATCCCCTCCAGAATTTCATGTATAAACATATAGTTTGTTCGTGATGAGCACTGCCGTGTGTGTATCCTGTCGCAAAATGCGGCGAAAAGTCCTACACGATGGTAATAATGTGATTAAGGTATTTACATGTCTATACTGCACTTCAGCAATGCGACTAAAATAGGAATACTCCACATGTCTTAATTCGATTTCTGTTTAATTCGAATATGACTTTAGCCGGATTAAGGTAATCAAAAATCTCTGTTTACATGGTAGATTCTTAATCAGAGTATTATTGTCTTAATCGTGTTAAAATCTGAATATTGTTGTCCTTGTAAATGTATCTAAACACTGTTTCAAACATACACTGACTGCTGACTGTCATCTGTAACAATCAAGAGAGCTGAAGAGCTCAGCTGAACTAAACACAGAAGAAGAGGAGGTAGGAGGTTGATAGTTAACTTACAGAAGAACATAAAAAACACAATACCTGTATGTAAGAGAAAAAACACTCTACCACCTTTAATAGGTAGGGTGAGGCTAAAGGATTAATAACTATCTTTAATGCTGTTATAACTTAATGTAGAGAATAAAATGGTATTGTACAGTAGACTACAGAAGCAGTACAGAAGAGCAGAGTATTTTTCTTCCTGGTACAACTATCTAAACATCCTTAATACAAGATGGATTCATATAATATCACTAGAATTGGCTGACTCTGTTGAATATATCTATCTAATTTATTTTCTTGTTTTAAGCATAGACTTGACAAAATTTTGTGAGGTTTATGCTTAAAAAAGAAACTAAAAAAGCGAGGAGAAGAGGCAGTTATAGCAAATACAGTACATATACAGTACTGTATATTATATACAGTTACAGTAGAGTTTTAATACAGCACTTGGTTTAACCCCCCCCACCCCCCCCCACAAAAGCTTGGGATCAGCAAAAAAAATATTTATTTATTT
>NW_015552551.1:339545-355735 GCF_001515605.1 Sinocyclocheilus anshuiensis
TCCATACATCCATTCATCCATCTATTGTTTCATCCCTCCAGCCATCATCTATCCTTCCATTCATCTATCCATTGGTCTGTCCACACATCTTTTCTTCCACCCATCCATCCATCATCTATCCTTCCATTAATCCATTCATTGGTCCATCCAACCTTCTATCCTTCATCCAACAATCCTCTCATCTATCCATCCATTCAAATGTCCATAGATTGTTCCATATATCCATTCTTCTATCCACCCATCAAATAAGTAAATCATTAAAGAAATAAAATATTTGTCCTACAAACACAGTTAGTCTGAAGGATATGAGAGCAGAGCTGTTGAGTGAATGTAGGCCGTGCAGCCCTGATTAACGTGTGGTCTGGGGATCGCTGCTTTAATGGAACATTTTCTGGGTAATGACATGCAGGCAGGAGTCTCTGACGGCCGAGTGTGTGTGTGTGTGTGTGTGCGCTAATTATTCACACTCACTGTCACACTGAGACAGCAGATGGAAGTTTCCAGAACTGAACCAAAATCTCTGTCCATGGGGATTATCTGATGTGTTCCTGTCCAAACACCAAGTCTGCTAGATGGTGCAGAAGCTATCAGACATACTGTGTCATATTTTAACACTATCCCTGGACGTGGCTCAGGAATGGTCTTTGATAGAAACTGTTGTTTTAAGAGTGCAGAATAATGGGACACTCTTGGGAATGCTCTTTGGACAATTCTTTTTGAGATAATGACTGTAATTTCAATATTAAGTGATGTTGTACTCTCTTGCTGGTATGCATGAAGGAAAATTCAGGTGATTTTTTAAGGAAAAACACATTAATAAATAATCCTATCCCAATCAAAAAGGTCAAATGTGGTCATTCCTTTCAGTTTAAATAGATAAAGTCCTCAGTGAATCTTTGAAACTTAATATCTTGCAATACAGAGCTGTAAAGATGGTTAAAGGTATTACTCCTTTCCATTTTATGTAGACTTACTTTGATCTCAGGAATGGTGATCCTGGTGTCTGGGTTTTTGTCCAGCATTTGTGAGACCAGGTTCTTCAGACCCTCACTGATAGCTGGACTGAGATATCACAGAAACACAAGAGCAAATAGCTGAAGCAGTAAAACAAAAACAAAACATCTGACTGTACGGCTAAACATTATTTACGTTAACATGGACATCAGTAATCTAATTATTTACCTTATTCTAAATAAGCCAATATTATGATTATGGTGTTTACATGAGTTGCTTTTAGAATATTCCTTTCATGTTCCCGTTTTACATGTTATCCACCTTTTTCTTCAACGCGGAAGTAAGCCTATGGGTGAGACTTCCGGTTCATTAACCGCTATAGGTAAATAACGAGGAGAATAACAACGTGCAGTAAACAGTAAAACTGTTTGCACTACAAACCAGTGTGTTCATAAATAAGATAATACATTAAAATAATATGATAAGACACACCAATTTTCAATATCAAGCAGCAAAACGAACTGTTTTGTACAGCTAAAAAATAGCTGGATGCAGATGAGACCGGAAGCCAGACCCATAGAATTTACAAATGGCCGCACCCATTTTTACGACAAGAAAAAGGTGGGTAGTACATAGTTCGATTAATGGCACACGTCATTACGTCCCACGTGACGCCATCCGACATCCCCTCCAGAATTTCATGTATAAACATATAGTTTGTTCGTGATGAGCACTGCCGTGTGTGTATCCTGTCGCAAAATGCGGCGAAAAGTCCTACACGATGGTAATAATGTGATTAAGGTATTTACATGTCTATACTGCACTTCAGCAATGCGACTAAAATAGGAATACTCCACATGTCTTAATTCGATTTCTGTTTACTTCGAATATGACTTTAGCCGGATTAAGGTAATCAAAAATCTCTGTTTACATGGTAGATTCTTAATCAGAGTATTATCTTAATCGTGTTAAAATCGGATTATTGTTGTCCATGTAATCATACTCAGCATGCTTTTACAAGAGATGAGACACTACAGACAGAGAAACACTGTTTCAAACATACACTGACTGTCAAACGGCCTCTGTAACAATCAAGAGAGCTGAAGAGCTCAGCTGAACTAAACACAGAAGAAGAGGAGGTTGGACAGAGATAGTTAACTTACAGAAGAACATAAAAAACACAATACCTGTATGTAAGAGAAAAAACACTCTACCACCTTTAATAGGTAGGGTGAGGCTAAAGGATTAATAACTATCTTTAATGCTGTTATAACTTAATGTAGAGAATAAAATGGTATTGTACAGTAGACTACAGAAGCAGTACAGAAGAGCAGAGTATTTTTCTTCCTGGTACAACTATCTAAACATCCTTAATACAAGATGGATTCATATAATATCACTAGAATTGGCTGACTCTGTTGAATATATCTATCTAATTTATTTTCTTGTTTTAAGCATAGACTTGACAAAATTTTGTGAGGTTTATGCTTAAAAAAGAAACTAAAAAAGCGAGGAGAAGAGGCAGTTATAGCAAATACAGTACATATACAGTACTGTATATTATATACAGTTACAGTAGAGTTTTAATACAGCACTTGGTTTAACCCCCCCCACCCCCCCCCTATTTATATTTATTATTTTGTAAAGAAATTAATATTCAGCAGGGATGTATTAACTTGATGTTCTTTTGAACATTCTATTCCTAAAATATCTGTAAGCAACACAATTGTTTTTAGCATTTATAATAATAAGAAATGTTTCCTGCTCCAAATCAGCATATTAGAATGAATTCCGAAGGATCTTGTAAAAGACTGGAGTAATGATGCTGAAAAAAAGTGTTTTGCTATCACAGGAATAAATTACTTTTGAAATACAGTTAAATAGAAAACAATTATTTTACATTGTAATAGCATCTTAGTGTTTACTTTTACACAGTATTATTTTTCTGTATTTTTGATCAAATAAATGCAGCCTTGGTGAGCATAAGAGACAAAAAACACAAAAACAATTTCCCAACCCCAAGCTTATGAAAGGTATAAGTGCAACATTATATAAATATTATATCATATATAAGAATTGTCTTGCATTATTTTGGACATAATTGTCTTGCATATAATTGAGTCTCATTATGTATAGCAGGATTTCCAACCAGGCATCACATCCATCCACCTCAGGAGGTTTCAAAGATTGTGATAAAGATGAAAAAATAAATAAATAAATAAAAGACTAATGAACATTAAAAATGTATTTTAAAATAAAATGTCAAATAACAAAAATGTAATTTTTTTTACATCTATTAATCATCGCACTTATATGAAAGGTTAGAACATGTCAGGGCACTTCAAAATAGAAACATCTGATCATAGCTCACAAAATATTGGGAACCCCTGGTCATGTAGACATTCAGAATTTGATTCAAAATGATGACACTGTGAACAGTTAGCTCGGCCACTGTGTTAGAGAGAGACGCTCTTTCATTAGCTGATGACTTGTCCAAACACATACACCAGATCACATGTATCCGGATGGCCTCTGGCCTTCCACACACAGACAACAGACTTCATCAACATATCATTCAAACAGACTTGCACAAGCATACACGAATATCATACTAAACCAACACACATCAATACAGCATTCAGCTCACATCGCCATACACTCAAACATCTCTGACATTTCCTCTCTCTGTATCTGCTCCTGTGAGACAGCAGATGCGTCGTAAACAGCGAGGGCCGACTTACGTCTCGGGGAACTCCACCGGCTTACTCTTGATCTTACTGTGAAGTGCCAGTATGTACTCATCAATAAATGGGCACTGGAGGACAAGGAAGAAAAACAGAGGAGAGGGAGAGGAGGGAGATGGATGAGTGATCAAAATCATCAATCACACAAATGTCACTGCAGTAGCACACTGTCCCATCCATTGATCATTCTGATAGATAATTTCACAATGAAGAATTACTGCTATCACTCTGATCATATCAGCACATGAGCTGACTCACCTTTCCATACACTAAACAGTAGAGGGTCACTCCCATAGCCCACACATCCAGAGCCTGAAGAAAACACAACTTCTGTTTTAGTGATGCAGGAGAGTTCTACAGCTTGGAGCTATTGAAATGAATGGAATTCCTTAAAGGGACAGTTCAATCAAATTTCATTTATTATGAAGTTATCATTTATTTACTCTCATGATGCACCAAACTTCTATGCCTTTCTTCTTTGTAATGCTAAACAGAATATTTTTAAGAACAAATTGGTTGCTCTTTGTCATCTGACTGCAATGGCAAATGAAACTGGCTAACAAAATCTTCAGCACCGTACACTACCTTTCGAAAGTGAGGGTTCAGTAATTTTTTTAAAGACTTTTATTCAGTATAGACACATTAAATTGATCAAAAGTGACAGCAAGGACATTTATTAAGTTACAAAAAAAATCTCTTTTAAACAAATGCTCTTATTTTGAACTTTCTATTCATCAAAACATTGTTTTTTTTTTAAACATTTATAAAAAATAAGAAATGTTTCATTAGCACCAAATTAGCATATCAGAATGATTTCTGAAGAACCACGTGACACTGAAGACTGGAGTAATGTCTGCTGAAAATTAAACTTTGCCATCACAGGAATAAATGACATTTTAAAATATTTAAAATAGAAAACAGTTATTTTAATATAATATAATAACAATATTACTGTTTTTACTGTATGTTGATCAAATAAATCCAGCCTTGGTTATTCTCGACCCCAAACTTTTGAACCGTCTTGTAGCTCTATGACACATGAGTCCATGAGAGAAACAGCAAAGTCCCATTCATAAACAAAATGCTTATTTAAGCCAATTTTAAAGGTGCTGTACGTAATGTTTTGACTGTACTAAAGCATAAAAACACAATAATACTTTTGCAGATATTCAGAAAACATGCTAAGTTCACATACTTGTTTTTCCGAAAAACAAAGCTAAAGCCAGTTATTCTACTTGTGCATTCTGTGTCGGAATGCCTGTTTTTGTTTTGGTCTGTGTGATTCTGCCCAATGACAGTTTAACCAATAATATTTCGACAGCCTGGGTTGCCAGTTTGCAGAAAACACAGCATACTGCCGCCATGGAAGTGAGCAAATGAACTGGGTCTGAGGATGCAGATCTCTAACTGACCTAAAAGCCTTGGCATTCATCAAAAAAGCTCTATGACCACAGGCACATTAAAACGCAGATAAATAAACTCATCAGTTTACAGTGTAAGGTTTGTCACCTTCCATTGTCAGTTGCACTCATTCCTGTCACGTGTCATGAATCTGACAACTTGCTGGAGCATCACGTCTGAGGAGGAGGGGGCGGAAAGACAATATTTTGAATTTGGACTGCAGTACCAATTTCAACCGCTAGCTGTCAATATTACATACTGCACCTTTAAGCCTAATCAGTCTGAATGATTGGCCTATCACAACACATATCAGAAAAAATCACCCCAGACACACATTACCTTTCCACTAAAGCTTTTGCGGTTGTCTGACAGCGTCTCTGGGGCCATGAAGGCAGGAGTACCAGCAGTGCTGGAGAGCAAGGCATCGTTACCCTCAAACTGGTTACTGACCCCAAAATCTGCGATCTTGACATGACCGTCATCTCCAAGTAATAAATTTGATGGTTTGATATCTCTGTGAACGATCTTCTGATAGTGCACTGAGCAAAGAGAGAGAGAATATAAGTGTTATAAAATGAAAATTTATGTTTTGGGTATATCATCAAAAAGAATTATAGAACAATGAGCCATTTCAAAAGTGCAGTTTGCTGACAATTAGCTTTAAATCTCAGAATTTACAAAACAAATGTTATATTTAAACGAAGGTTCATGTGAGGATCAATCTTCTCATTGCAACACCAGAATACTGTATTGTATGTTTCATCTATGATTAATTGTGATCACCTGGCCTAGCAGGAAATCAGAAAAAATGAACTGTGTTTTGGATGTTTAATGATATTAAAGTTTAATAAAGTTACTAAGTTGAGCACAGCCAGTGAAGAGGAGGTACAAAGTCAAGTGTGTCTGACAGCAGGAGCTCTCAGCTTAACTACGGAACCGCAGACAGGTTCAAGAAGGTCACTCTGGGCCGTGCACACAGAAGATGAACTTGATTGGTTAATAGATGCTTTCCTGTCTCAAGTGGTCAATCAAAGATAACCTGCCCATCACTTATCATCTTTCAGTCATCTGCCATTACTGGTTATATGTGACAAGAGCCACGTCTCAGACATCTTCAGATGACACGCATGGTAATGAAAAAAGAAAATTCATAAAGGAACAAAGACGTGTTCAAAGTATTAGCAGGTTATTGCATATAATTATTTCATCAAAGTCAGCAAGCAAGGTGAATGTGACACATGGAGTATGCCACAGTTCATCTAAGGAGTCTCTCAAGGCCTGCAAAGTGAAGGAGTATGACACACACACACACACATTTCTTAGATTACTATTAATTAATTCTATTGACATGGCTCCCTGAGGTAACTAGCATAGTGCTAATGAAATTAATGGAATATGGACACATACTCTGATTCCAGTCCACGAATTACCGACACACACACACACACACACACACACACACACACACACACACACACACAAAGAAGTTCATTGTTAACACAGACTGATTTGTGGCGAATCATGCAAATGGCCTGTTGCCATCCAGACGGTTGCCACAGCGAGTGTCGCCTGGTTAATAAGATTCAAATGAATTGATGAAAGCTGAGTTTCCGTGTGATGAACAGAACAGACACTTGGCAATCAACTCTTTGTTTAAACTACTATCTTGTTTAAAGGCTTAATACAATTTAAGCTCAGTCAACATATATGTTGATCATTATAAAAAAGTTATTTAGACTTGTCCCTTGTTTTCTTTCAAAAAAGCAAAAATCGATGTCATGATGACACTAACAATGGAAGTAATTAGATTTTTTTTTTCAAGGATTTCTTTGTAAATGCCTCACTGTAACCCAGATTTAGTTTTTTTTAAGAAACAAGTAACAATTAAAGGGATAGTTCATCTAAACATAAACATTCAGGCATTCACTCACCCCCATGTCCTTCCAAACCTATGATATTCGTTCTTCCGTAGAACATAAAAGAAGACATTTTGAGTGTTTTTTATACACAATGGAAGGCAATGGGTCCCGAAAATGTTTGGTTACAAACAATCTTAAGAATATCTCCTTTTGTGTTCCACCGAAGAAGGAAAGTCATACCGATCTGGAAAGACAAGAGGGTGTATAAAAGATGACAGAATTTTAATTCTTGGGTGAACTACCGCTTTAATTTTTGTGGTGACATTATGCAACAAATGCTGTCGATTGAGCTTAACTTTTACTGCACCCAGAATATTCCTTTAACCGTCAGTATGTAATTATTGAAATGTTGCAACATAAAATCAAATTTCTTCTTTTGACAGATGAGAGAAGATCAGAACGCCCTTTAGAAATAGCACAGACTTGTTTTCATCAGGATACGATGACCTCCCCCACGCACAAATACATGAGCGCACTGCCACATTCGCTCACTTCATTAGCCGAAAAGGATGCCATGATGCGTTAGAACAACAAACACAGAGCTGTTCCTTGAGACAGAACACGCTTGGGTCTTTATTTTTACATAAGTAATGATTAATGTCAGGCGCTCATCTGTAGGAGTTTGCTTCGCTCTTCTCTACTGGGATTTATTTAACTTCAGACACTCTGTTACAAAGTCCATGTCAAAGTGGTCTCCTTAAAAACTAAAAATGGAACTCAGTGAGGTCAACCCAGCAATTTGAAAATGTTTTTTAAAATAAAGGAAATGACTCACAGTACTCGATGCCCAAAACAATGTCTCTGAAGTAGTGGCGGGCCTCGTCCTCACTGAACGGATTGTCGCTGGGGACCTCCATCACAGGGCTGGTGAGCAATGGAGACACTTTATTGTAAGTTAACTGATAAAGTACACTCTAAAAAATGCAGGGTTGTTTCAACTCAACTTTGGGTCAAATATGGACTAACCCAACTGTTGGGTTAAAAATTTAATGTAAAAATTTAATCCAACAGCTGGGCTAGTCCATATTTGACCCACAGTTGGGTTGAAACAACCCAGCATTTTTTAGAGTGTACTAATAAAAGACAGTAATAGACAGCAATGATTAATGAAGAGAAATACTGAATGAAATGATAAGCGGAGAGACTTTTGATACAATAAACAACTGAGGATCACACACTACCAAGTCATTCCAAACTCAACAAACTCACACAGAGACATGTGTCCTTGTTGCTAAGAGATGCATGACAAATGAAAACAGTATGTGTTCTAAAATCGGCTCAAAATATCAAACATGTTTGATTTCCTCCGATTAAATGGAATCATATTCTAAAGCTAAAAAATCTGTGTCTGTGGCCATCATACATAACGTAATTAGGGGCCAAGCCCCAAAGGGGCTGTGGCCCCTATTGTATCTGTTACTTTATTTTTACCCAATGGGAGTCAATAGCAGACCTATAAAGGGAATATAGGAAAATGATTACATTTGGCACACTTGTAGTGATGATCAAGAAATAGTGATCTGACCAACTTTGGGGTCCCTAGGACCAACTCTATAGCACCACCACCAATTAAAAAATTGACTTTTTATTGTTATAACTTAAAATTGGCAGAGATGATCTTTAGACTGAGCCGCATAGAAATGACTGAACAGAATTTTATGTCCTACTGGTGAAAAAAGAGTTATGAAGCTGTAAACTTAATGTTGACCCAAAATTGGTTCAGAGGGTGTATCTCTGCCAAATTTTGATAAATCGAAACGAAACTTGGTACGTTTCATCATAACCATGGCAACACCTATGGCTCATGAGATACAAAAAAAGCTATTTTTGCTAATAACATTTGAACTGTTAGTCAGAAAATTATGATCTTTGTGTCTATGGATTCCTTGGGTAATGTCGAATCTGTGGATGTCGATCAGACAAACCGCATGTCCGTCATTTTGAAATTTGTCATAAATTGCAATATCTTTTGAACTAATTGACATATATAAAATTAGTAGGAATCATTGACAGCATGTCCCGCAGGTACCAGAGAAGTTTGAACACAGCGCCACCTACCATACCATATAAAGATATTTGCAAAAACGGTTATAACTTTTGAAAACATTGTCCAAATTTTGTTATTTTTGTATCCTTTCATTCCGTGGATTATGATGATTCTGACGATATCTCATTTCTCATTTTCCATTAATGTGCCTGTCCGCCATAATGAAGTAAATGAAAAACAGTTTTTTCACTGGTCCTCCTACAAATTGTGTCCAATTTTGTCCAAAATCGGATCAGATGATCTTTGTACTGAGCCACAAAGAAAGGACCGAACAGATTTTTGATATTCGCTACAGTTCCCGAGAAATACCTCTCCGAATTAGACCGTGCATGTGTTTGTTGACTAATGCAAGTTAGCTTAGCATGCTAATTGGTTAACATGCTAACAGGTTGCCATTCTTTTTAATGTGGCTCTTTAGCTATCAAGTTAACCATAAGCTACGTTAGCTTTGCATGCTAATCTAGTTAACGTCCTATGGAACTTTTTTGGGAGCTCATTCTCGCACTGAAACCTCTCCTCAGCAGCCTGCTGAATGTGCATGAGTGACTGGCTCAATGTGTTACATCACGGATCCCGAATGCTTCATGTTGTGGGTTCGCAACTAAGTGTGACACATGCCCAGACTGCAAGAGGTACTGTGGCAAGAAATGATGCAGAAGTTGATTCTGTTGCAGGCATTGTACCTTTCCAAGAATGATCTAATCTGAAACGATTAAATACGACATTGTGTATTTATGTACAAATGTATTATTTTGAATTGATACTCAGCTTAACTTCTGAACTTCAGCATCTGTGTGAACACCCATCTTCCCAGTGGCGCAACTAGATGGGTGACAGACACTTGACCTGGAGATTCTCGTGTGGTGCAACTTTATGAAATTGTGTGTACTGTTGTGTCATTTTGATTAGTTTATTATCCAGATCAGCAGTGTACTAATCTGTATTCCTCCAGGAATAGAAATAAATGTTTTTATTTATGCTGTATTCATTTTCATTTGAACTTCTGTTAATTCTTACCTACAATTCTGAACCGGATGTTTACCATGTTCCCCGTATCGCTGCTTGTAGCTATATTTTTTAATGAAACTGGTTAACTCATATCTGCAGTCTGGCTCTGACTTTTGGCAACTAGTGTCAACTTCCCCAGACTGTAAATCAGCGTAAAAATCTGGGTTGTGTAGTGTGTATTCCAGCCTTTAGTGATCTATTTAATTCAGCAGAATTACAAATGTTTGCAAGACATATGTGAGAATGCAGCACTGGGCAAGTGAGCCCTGTGATTGTGAGACATCAGCAAGAGAACAAAGGATGCTGGGAAACTACAGGACTGCACACACAGTGGATAGAATCCTTCAAATGAACTGTGACTGTGAGATTTACATAAAAACCAATCACAAAAACCACTTAGCACAAAACAGGGTCCTCGAAGGCCATTTCATTCATTACCCACAGGCAGTGAATCACGACTGAGCCGAAAGGCCAAACATATTCAACCAGGTCTAGAGAAAATAGACCATTCTGTAATTATGCAAAGAAAGTTCTAATCTGCTCTTTTCAAGGCAGAAGCCCACAAACAACATTTCTCTCCAAAACAAAGCCAGGCCACTTGGCAAATACTCATATTCCACCAAAGCATAATGTCACATTTGAAAAAAAAAAAAAGTCTTATAATAAACTGGAAGACTGCTGCCCTTTAAATTAGCTTTTTATGGATTTAGAAACACAGAAAAAGCAACAGAATAAATAAAACTACAAGTACCAGAAGGAATACTGAAAAGATTAACAATGCAATTATTTTATATGCAGTAAGAAAAATGTCTATTCAGTAACAAAAAAAAACAAAAACAAAGCAAAAGAACTGATTTAGAAAAAGAAGTGAACAAGAGACTGAGTGAGAAAGTGAGAACATAACTATTTAATTAATCCCTTTGGAACAAGGGAGGAAAACAGGGGAAACTGAGTGAGATCTAAGTGATGACAGATATATGGGACAAGACAGTCGATGAAGAAGGGAAAAGGTGATTATTGGAACGATAGAGGATGGAAGAAAGTGTGGCGAAAGCATCAATTATGCACAAAAGAGGTCTAAGTGGACACACAGAATACTCACCCCTTCTGCATCAGCTCAAACACTGCGGAAAGATCAGAGAGAAAGAGAGTCATTAAAGCAAAATGAGAGTGAAAAGACATTATTGATAAATCCATTATTCAGTGCACTTTATAAAATGAAATGTGATGTTCACAGTCCTCATATAGTATGTCATATTCTTAAATGACCCCACTCTTTTTCACACATAAGTATGATGTGTGCTTTTATTCACACCATTGCACAGTGGTGTGAAGTCATTTAGGATTGTGTAGCAGTCCATCAGCACAAACACCTTATATTCATTGCTACAGTGTAAGTCAGAGCAGCCAACTACATTTGTCATACGTATGACACACTTATTCTACAGATTCTCCCTTCAGCCCTTCACTTCACACAGGCTGCACAGTTTGATCTGTTTGAAACACGCCACTGTCTGCTTTTCATTAAAAAGTAAAGTTTTGTAATGGTAAACTTCATACTGACATATTTTTGCAGCGACAAAGTGCACAGAGGTCATTCTTTTTGAATGAGAGTTGGTGATCTGAGACGATATGAGTGACACTGATCTGACAAAAGTGAAGTTTCATTTTATGCAGAAGAGCAGTGATATGATGAGACTACTAGCGATGGGAGTAAACAGCTGAATACTGCAACCAATGAACACATCTTTAGAAAAAAAATAGTTAAGCATGGATGATGTGTAAATATAGGTTTAATGTTAATGATTAAAATACTAATACAATAGCAAAAAGTTTGGGGTCAGTAAGATTTTTTTTTTATATTTAAGTCTCTTATACTATTATACTGTAAAAACTGCAATATTGTGAACTATTACTACAACTTAAAATAGATGTTTTGTATTTTAATATATTTTTAAATTATTCCTATGACCGCAATGTTGAATTTTCAGCAGCCATTACTCTAGTCTTCAGTGTCACATGATCCTTCAGAAATCATTCTAATATGCTGAAGTGGTGCTCAAAAAACATTTCTTATTATTATCAATGTTGAAAACAGTTGTGATACAACGGTGATAAAAAAATTTTCTCAGGATTCTTTGATTAATAAAAAAAGAACAGTATTTATTTGAAATAGAAATCTTTTGTAACAAAGGTTTGTACTGTCACTTTTGACCAGTTTTAATGTGCTCTTGAATTCATTTTTTTTCTTTAAAAAAATCATATTGACCCTAAACCTTTGTAAACTGTAGTGTAATTAGTTGTACAACACAATGGGTCTAATGTATGTTTCAGACTGAGCATGCACAGCTTTGACACAATGACAACTGATCTAGCGTTAGCTACTGTGAAAACACCATCATTTGCTGAATCTTTGACACATAGGTGGCATTTTACCACTAAAATTATACTTAAAAAAAAGAACATACCCATGTGAAGGTTGTCCTCCGCTGGATCATCCAGCACCTGAAATACAAACTTTATTAAAAACACCACCTGCTTCAGGCACTGTATGATATTCTGTCCAGGTTTCTACGTCTAGGAAAATCTCTAACACCCATTAGTAGGTCCAGAGCAAATCTGACTTGAGTTTATCTTTTTTTACATTTATTTTCTTCACTGATTTTATTGGGAAAATCTGTGGAATTATTAAAAATGCTCAAATGTGTTACAGTATATATAACACAACTGTTATTAATAACTGAAAGCTATTGTAGAATTTTGTGAATTAAATTAAATTTAACACGAACGCGGTTATTTTTAAAACCGCAGCTTTTTCTACGCGGTTAGGCCACACCAGGTCACTGAAACCAAACATTTTTGAAAACGCCTGCCAGGGTGAAGATTTTCAAAAACTCCGGTTGCAGTGTTATCGTGTAGACAGCGAAACCGGAGTTTTTGGCTTGTGAGGTCGGCGCCTGCGCTGTCATCTCCGCCTACTGGAGACTTTTTCAGGCTTCTGATTGGTCAACATGGCTTTACGGTTGAGATTATATCGCCACCTGTTGGTTTGGCAGGCTCTTGACAGTGCTTCATAGCATGCGTTTGCGTTTTCATGTGGATGGAGATTTTTTTTAAAACGGAAGAAGGAAAATCTGTTTATAAAAATACCTGTGTACGTGTGGACATGGCCTGAGTCTACTCATTACTACACGCCATATGGGATTTCAACATCAAAAAATAAGGGCATCTACAGCAGCAAACATTACAGAGGAGCTTTGTAGGGAAATGCTTTAACAACTACAGTATTAGGCAGAGAAAAACCTCAGACTGTCCAACAATACATATGAGAGACAACATTTTCAAAGACCATGTATTTCCTTAGCTTGCTCAGCTATAGGGCTGTGTGTGCAAATATAATGTGATTGGAAAAAAAAAAAAAATTTAAATGCTGAAGCGTATATCACTCTACACCACTGCTTGTTGGAAAAAGTTGCTTGTTTCTGGACAAGCTAGATGGAAAAGTAACACTTAATTTAAAATAAATAAATAAACAGTCAAGCTACTGGCACAGCGCTGCTACATTTAGTTTTACACTGCGGATGAGATTTGATAAGCATCAGGTGCTTCATCCTTCACTGCCAGCAGAGCACCATTTCTGTGTTGCTCCTAATGGCCACACACTCCTGCATTAAGACTATACTTGGGCTGGCAGTAGGTGATTGGAGTGTAGGTGGTTCCTCTGCCTCACTTTCTAAGTTTCCTTTAAACATTTTTCATGCTCGGATTCAATTTCTATCTCACAAGCACTCTCTCACCCCTCTTTTCTAATTTTGCTGATGTGCATGGGTGCTGCTGTGATTGAAGAGCACTCAGACGGAACCACAAGGGGAGAGAAGGAAAGGCGCTTTTCTCCTTTAGCATCCCTCCATTCTACCTTCCTTTTCTTCATCCTGAGATCGATCGCACTCCTCTCCACATCCCATTCTCAGGAGCATTAAGCGTGTCTCTGTTCAACAGATTTACTCCTAGCTGATTTTCAATGTTGCTATTATTTTGTCCCCTCTTTGGCACAAATTACATAATGACACATGACTAGTCCAAAATATAGCTTGGTTATTGAGCTGTTAGTGCAGTTGAGTTCAATTCCTTCCCAATTTCATCTCTCTGTGTTTTTGTTATTTTATTATTTACTATTTCATTTTTTATCACACCTGGCTTTTCCTAAGACCCAGTGTGGAAGAAAAGAACATTTAGAAGAAAAGAACAGAAGTTTGTTTATTATTATTTTCACTATTAATTAGCAGAAGTTCATTAACAGTGGATTATATGAATGAATGAATGAATATGGCCACAATCCTTACCTCAACCAGTTTAACTATGTTGAGGTGGTCCAGTTTTTTCAGGATAGCTATCTCCTGGTAAACCCTCTCCAGAGGACCAAGCACTTTGGGCTGCTCCCCCTGGGCTGCTTTAGGACCTCGGGGAGGAGGGCGGCCTGCAAAGTGAAAGAAAAAAAGCAACTAAGAATGCTGCTTCATTTAAATATGGAATTCTTCAGCTGGTTTAGAGGACTGCCTCAACATCTGCCTCACAGGACAACATCTGCTGTGCATAACATCTGCATACATCTGGTTTCAAACGAGATCTTAATTTAAATGCCATACATACGGGGAAAACCGTACTGTTTCATCAGCTTCTTCTTAGACACCACTTTCATTGCCTACAAAACAAGTAAGATACAGATGAAAAGAGTCAATCAGACAATCTTGCCAACACTAAGCTCTGAACTACAGTATTCTACACAGAGGTGATCTCAAACACATATTTCCATCGAGTCTAGTGGGTGACATAATCAACTGACTTTTTTCCATTTGCATACTAATCAAACAAAGCTTTCACAGGGTTCAATCAACTGCGGCCCTCTCGTTCGCTTCTGGCCTTGATGGGACACTCGAGATTCCTCTCACAGCAGTGCTCCTGTGTAGGTGATTGCTAAAGTGAATGCGGAAATTTGGTCACAAACAGTGAGAGACACTATAAGAAGCAAGCAGACCAAAGTGCTTGTGGTTTGTAAATCAACTTGGGCTTTTCTAAAGAAAAGAAACAAATAGGTTGTTCACGTTCAACCGCTGATGCTTGGATCAGATGTCTTTGTAAGCAATTCAAATCTTAATCAAATCAATTGCTTTTGGCACACAGAACTGGGCTTTTAAAATCTATACATCATGGGAAACACATATCGAGTCATCTGTTTCTTTTTACAATGGAAGATGTCCATTATTGAAGAATTGTGCACCTGTGTCTTTTCTCCTCGGATGAAAGGCACAGAGATGTACACGGTGCGCAAATAGAAAATTTGGAGACTTATGTAAACGTGGTAAGTGCTCTCTCAATCTCTGCCACTCTGCTCATTACAGTCAGAAAATGGCAATACAACAGGCTGCTAGTTTCTAACACCTGTGGAAAACATGAGGTTTCATAATGAGTGAGTTATGGACAATTTCAAAATTCATCTTTGAGTTCTTCATGACAGTTTCACATATTGTCATGGAAAGGATCCAAAGTTTAGCTGAAGCACTTGTTGAAACCCTGTGGTCTTTGTCCTTCATTTTTCATGCTATAAAATCCAATATCTCAGAATAATAAATGTTCGAAACATACAGCTACAATAAAAATGGCCGTTCATCTTAAAAATTAAAGTACGCAACTTTAGATGTGAATCCATAAGTTAGCAAAAAGAAAGAGTGCTTTTCTCCTCCCTCTCAAGGACAGTTGGGTGAGGTTACGTCTGTTGTGCTGACGAGTTTAAATAACTCATTTCATCATAGAGTGAAGAGGAAACCATGAATGGTTTATGAACATGTTAGAGGTGAGCACGATGAAAGAAAATTGCTATTTAGAATGCAGCACGGACCGAAAGATCTGAAGCATCAGAATGTAAACGACTGGGAAATGATGGGATGAATCAACAAGTAAGCAATGCATAAATACAGTTTGCTGTGGGAGGTGATGGATCTATATTTACTTTAAACTATGAAAAATACAGTGGGGTCAATAAGTGAAAATGCCTCTATTTTGCAATATTAAATAATTATATATATATATATATATATATATATATATATATATATATTT
>NW_015552551.1:355922-378286 GCF_001515605.1 Sinocyclocheilus anshuiensis
TATATATATATAGCTTTTCTACTCGCTACTTTTCTGTTGTTCCTTTTTTGCTAATGCTTAAGGCTACACATATTTGATCAAATATACAGTAAAAACAGTAATATTGTGACATATTACAACAATTAAAAATAGCTGTTTTCTATTTTTATATATTTTAAAATGTAATTTATTCCTGTGATGACAAAGCTCAACTTTCAGCAGCCATTATTCCAGTCTTCAGTGTCACATGATCTTTTAGAAATAATTCTAATATGATGATGAGGAGCGCAAGGAACATTTCTAGAAATATAACATTACTATCAGTGTCAAAAACAGTTATACATTATATTATAAATTACATTGTAATTAACCATATTAACCATACATTGTAATGTACCATAAATAAAACAATCAAGACAATAATGCAACATTGTATTATATTATTATAATATTATTCAAAGGTTTGTTTTCTACAGCAAAACCCATATTGCTTTCATAAATTGAGTTTGAATGACAAGACAAATATCAAAATGAATGGTTTCTGAAAATCATATTTCAACTACGGTGGAAAAAGAGTGAAAGAAAATGGTCAGATGTTGCAAAGAGGAGAACAATTACAGAAAAATGAAGAACAAGATATAATTTCAGGATTCATTCTACCTGTAAAGTAAAAAAGAGATACTGTAGGTTTGTGAGGCCAGTGGAGTGAAAAGACCAGAGACGGGGCAGCCTCACTCTACTCTGCCTTTATGAAGGGATTTGATCTCTGTCCTCTATTTAACCTTGCTATTAAATATCCACACAGCATGAATGAATGAATGCAGATAGGAACTGGGAGCTATATTTTGCTTTCAGACACACTGTCTGTTATGACAGATGATTATGAGGAGGAGAGGAAAATATTCAAATGTGATCAGGAGACCTGCAAAAAGACGAAATACAAACAAGGGAGAAAAATAGCATTATTAGGTACACCTAATACCAAATAAAATGCCCTTTATATACTGATAAATGACGTCATGTTGGATTTTGATCCTTCTATTGTGAATTCTTCAGAAAAACCAAGAATTTTTTTTTCTTTTTCCCCACTGTTGAGCCATCCAGTTTACAGCTCATATATATAGTCCATCAGAAGAGGATCCGGGAACAGCGTTCTGCTGTTGAAAGCCCATTCTCTTCAAGGTTATGATTTCAGCTGTGCCTTTCTCCTGTTGTGAGAAGTGCTAGTTTGAGTGTTTGTGGCCTTTTTCTCAGCATGAAGGAGTCTGATCAATCTCATCTAACCTCTCTCATTTATAAAGTGTTTTCATCCAGTGAATAGGCTCTCAATAGATGTGATTTTCTTTAGCACTACTCGTACATTCTGGAGATAGCGGTGCACACAAGAGTCTGTCCATCCGACATATCAGACTCTGAAAGCACCCTGTCTAGCACCAACAACATGTCAATCAAAGTCTTTTACACCGTGTGTCCCTTATTTAGCATCTAAACCTTTTGAGCATATTTACATCCTTTACACACATTCCATATAGTCTCTCCATTAGTTCACTCAAAAATGAAAATGTTGCTGAATATTTACTCACCCTCCAACCATCCAAGATGTAGATGTTTTTTTAATTATTATTATTGGAACAGATTTGGAGAAATTTATCATTGCATCCCTTGCTCACCAATGGATCCTCTGTGGTGAATGGGTGCCATCAGAATGAGACAAACAACTCATAAAAACATAATAACAATCCACAAGGAATCAAAGGACTCCAGTCCATTAATTAACATCTTGTGAAGTGAAAAGCTGTGAGTTTCATCATTAAGACGATTAATACAAGTGATGTAATGCTAAATTTCTCCTAATCTGTTCTGATAAGGAAAAAAAAACTAATCTAGGAAGGCCTGAGCGTGAGTACATTTTCAGCAAAATTTCCCTTTTGGGTGAGCTATTCCTTTAATATGAGCTTATAAAAAATACACAATCAAAATACAATTTAAAAAATGCTGAGTAAAGTACTTTTATGTCACACTGCAAGAAATTTCAAGGTATTCAGCTATTCTGACACATTGTTTCCAACTGTTAGGCTCCCATATGCCACCTCCATACACACAGATAAACACAGCTTTAACTTATTTTATGCTCATTAATGCTGAAAATCTCACTTTCTGTCATGTACCTTTTCTTGAAAAGCTTGAAAAATATCTTATTTACTTCCTGTGGGGACCTGATTAGCACATTTGGAAACTAATAATTCCTACTGTAGGGCTAGGTGACAAAATATTACTTTTTAACAATATTATATATATATATAGTATTTACATTTTATTCCTGTCCATATTGTTTATTTTGATGTTTCTGCATTTCAGTTCACAATGAGGATCACACCGCAGAACAATTTTCATGTTTTGCTTACAAAAAGGCTAAAAAACATCAAATGTAAACTTGAACAGAACCTTTTATGCTTGTGTTCTTTGCGGTCCAACTAATGTATAAAGAATAAGAGAAAAATTATGAAATAAGCCATTTTTCTCTGAGGACAGTAAAATGACATCTTCCTGTATGTCTATTTATGTGTATGTGTGTTTGCTCAGTTGCGTACATATTGTGATCAACAGTGATGGTGTTTGGGGGCAGATATAAACAGCTCCAAATGAAATTAATGACTGCTGCACAGTCCTGCCATTTCTGTTATATCACAACCCTTCCCCATCTGCTCTCATTTTTATAACCGTTCAGTCTATCCTGCCTCTCCTCCATCATCCTCTCTGTCAAGCCTCTTTTCTCTTCCAATCTCTTTTGCCTAGTATATTGTTTTTTTAGCTTTACTTTACATTTTCTCTTTTCCACAATATGCACTTCATAACTGTTTTTAAAGCTTAACTGTGTCATTTTTTCACAACTATAGCATCACCAAATTCAGTCAGTAGTTAGGATGATGCAACAGGGACAAGTTATTTAGTTTTAAAATATACTTACGTAATATTTGTCATCATCCTCGTTGTACGCCAACTTGACAACACCATATGAGCCCTTCAAGACAGAAGAAATGGATAGAGGAAAAAAGAAAAACAAAATACATAGAGTGAGATGAGTCAGATTATGAGACTGTGCTATGGGTCAGTAAGGGTCAGTGTCTGAATGCCTGAATGACTGCTTTGAAACACAACATGGCCATTAGATTTTTCTGATGTCTATATGCATGTCGACTATCGAAATAACGCAATCTAAGTATGATGTAGGTGGGCTTACCTTCCCAATCTCACTCTTTAACTTGTACTGGTTAAGCTGGGTGCAATCCTGAGATTGTGAAAAAGGAAGAAAGAAAGAGAGAGAAGAACAGAGACAGAGAGAGAATGGAATCAATCCCAGCTGCACACACAAAGGATACAATATTAATATATTACACACTAGCGGGAACATGTAAGCCAGTTACAGGAGGAAATAACAAATCTCTGCATTTGTTTCATAACCTATTCTACATGGAAATGATTTTAAAATAATTTTGTGCACTGGTTGACTATGAAGGCAAATACCACAGTCTCAGTTTCCCATAGCCTAACATTTTACTACTGGCAGAAAGACTGATCCAATGAAAAGGCATTTTAATATTGGTTTTCATTAAAGAACTTTCAATCATCTTTTATTAATTGATATTAAGGTCATTTTACATAATTTAATTCATTAAATATGTAAAATATATTTTAAAATGTTATTCAGCAATAAAATCAAGCCTTACATTTTCATGTAAGTATTTTGAATTTGGGAACAAATAGAGTAAATTCATGAAAAGTCAAATAAAAACATTTTCAGTTTTTCTGGATTTTTTCCCCCTGGATTTCATCATTGACTTCTGTTTTTAATAAGCCATCATTTTATTGTGCCCATGAGATGATGCCATGTCTGTATCAACTGCTGCAATTAATGTATTTTCTAAGTCTGAAGATGTATCCAGTCATTTGCATAAATCCATCTGATTGGTTAAGATGCCTTTAGAAGATCAGCCTAGAGTAATCAATTTCTGAAGTAACAGCATTATCGCCACCATTCATGAAATTATGACAGAACTTCTCCAAAACCATGGTCAGTACAAGACCACATTATTAAAGAAGAAAATGCATCTTAAAAAAAAAAAAGAAAGAAGTTTCATGTCTGTGAATCAGCTGGCAAGTGCAAAAAGACTCATATGTATCCAAATTGGCAAAGCAATAACTATATCTGGATCAGCAACCTCGGTGTACTGCTAACTTTTCTCTACAGCAGGGAACATTACTACTGCAAACAATTCTGCCCTAGTGGACTCTTTTCACAAGACTGTGAATGTTCTGTGAATGTTCATCAGCATCGTAAATTTGTACATTTACAACACTATTCTTTGTATTATATCACCTTTGCATCAAATTACAAAAAAACAGTTAACGCTAATGCGAGGGTGTTTCTAATGCAGCGTCTATGGGAGGGACGGTAAATTTGACATCGTTCTCTCTTCTGACAGCCGTTATCAATTTTTTTTCCTTTTATTGAAAGTCACGAAAACACTATTGTGGAGTTTTTCTTTTGCTATTTGAGCAATGAATGCAAAAAATATATTTGTGGTACTCTCCCATTCACTGCTCTTCAACTTAACCCAACTATGACGACTTCCGCTGCTGAGAAACCCGGAAATGTGAAAAGGGTCCATAACAGAAATGTGACAATCCTATCTTTCTAGTAGCTGGAATGCACTGTAAATCTTGTAGCATTATAAAGAAGATAAAAAGAGACCTTTATGTTTATTTTAAAAGCATTCAATTTGAAAATGTGAAAAATTACATTTGAAAAATGAAAACATCAACAAACTGCCATTTTCTTTAGATTCATTATGTGTTGTGCTGTACTGAAAAAATGTGGTTTTAAAAATGAGGTATATAACAAAAGATGGATTTACAGTGCAGTTACATCCCTGCTCAACATCATTTCAGAACTTGCACACATATTAAAACAAAGATTCTGAGAAACAGGAAGAATAATGTTTTTATACTGTACAAACTGTATGTGCTATTGCCCTACACCAACCCTACCCCTAAACCTACCCCTTACAGGAAACTTTGTGCATTTTTACTTTCTCAAAAAAACTCATTCTGTATGATGTATAAGCTTGTTTCCTCATGGGGACCTCAAAAATGTCCCCACAAGGTAAAAATTTACTAGTATTACTATCCTTGTGGGGACATTTGGTCCCCATAACGTGATGAATACCAGGTACACACACACGTGCACACACACATGGACACACACACACACACACGCACACGCACGCACACACACACGCATACACACACACACACACACACACACACACACACACACACTCTCACACAGATGGTCAAAACTCACCAAGAACAATAGCTTAATGATTATAGATGGACTAGAAATAGCTAGTTTAGACAAGACCTTAAATTTGTTCAGAAGTCAAAATCAAGGATGCAGTGATACTACAGTACAATTATACCAATAATATTATCATGTTATGGCGATAACTTGTAAATAGCACTAGTTTTTTTTTTTTTTAGATTTGATTTCATTTAACAGTGTTATTCAATTATTAGTATTTTCCTTATTAAGTGAGTGCTAGATAATGGCAAATGTAAGAACAAAGTGAAAATAGAGGAAAGAAGCATGTATAATTAAATAAATAATATCAGCTGATAATATCTATCCAATACCAATATACTACTGTGCATTCCTAATTAAAATGAATATTATTCACATTATTCATCAATTATTCATCATGTTATTCATTCATATCATTCATCAATTATTCATATTGTCATGGCTTAGACAGTAAAGAACAATAGAGCCTTTACTTGAAGCTAATTACATAAATATTTCATAGTAGTCTACACTTTCCTATCCATAAATGTTTCATAATCGTTTGTCTCACAGGCTCTACAAAATCATTTTGAACCATATTTACTTTCATATCAATTCAATGAAGAAGAGAGCAGAAATATCCACACATTGCCCCATAATGAGGTCTAGTGACATGTTTTATTTTGCAGGATGCTTAGTTTCTTCTCTATATTGTGAGGATATCTTGTGGGCTCTGAGGAAAAATCAGCCGCAACTTTAAAACAGATATGCCTAAAAACTGAATTGCTTTTCCTGTCCATGGACAACAGCAAGTTTTCTAGGCTGGTAATGTTATTGTGTAGCTCCTACCATCAGGTAACGCTTCAATGAGATTTCACAGTTATAAACTACAGGGCACAAGTCACTCTATGAAGGTCTCACAGAGTCAGATCACATCTAAGCCCTGTCACAACAAATAAACGCCACGTCTACTTCCTGTGAATGCAGAGGAATGCCTCCTAGGGCAATGCGAACTGAAGGATTGCAAAAAGGGAAGATGAATGAAAGAGGAAAAGAGAGGGGAGAACACTAAGAGAGGAAGTTTGAAAGAAAGCGAGCTGAAGTTTTTACAGAGGGAAATAAAATGTTTAAGCGTGACAGTGGAGGATTAGCACACAGGCTCAATTTTCACTTTGGTGCTCTTCCAGGTTGGCCCTTTTTTCTTTTTTAAACCCGGATTAGACTGGATAATCTTGGGTTTAAGTAAGATACAACCATATTGTGCATTGAAATGTTGTGCTACAATAACATCTGGGATCACAGCGTGTAAGTGGTGTAGGTTTGTGCGCATGTGTTTATGGGTAATGCTAGAGATACAGTGGGCACAAAGTATTTTATAGAAAGGGCAAGAGTTTATTATGGGCAAAGGTGAGTGAAGGGAAAAAGTACACTAGAACAAAACTGAAAAGGGCAAAAGGAAAAAAGAAACAGAGACAGAGAACAAGCAAACGCACAGAGAGAGTGTAGGCAAAAGTGAGGGAGGAAGAGAAACATCCAGTGATGTGAAATCTGACAGTCAATTACTTTGACTACTCCATGTTCCTTAACCAAAACAGCCTCACATTACTGCTCACACTTCAGCTGGAGTGTCAAGGCAGAGAGGAGTGTGTGCATGACAGCTGTCTGAAGTGTGAGGGAAAAAACAATAGATAAGAGACACAGGACCCCAGACCTTTTTTTTTTTTTTTTCGCTTGTCCTGTAAGTCAAGGAAAACAGTAGAGTCTCAGTAAAAAAGAAAACAGTAAAGTTGGGACTGGAGCTGCTGGGAGGAAGGGAAAGAGACAATGAAGGAGAGAGAGAATAAGGAAGAGAATGAGAGGTTGAGACCATTAGATACAGGATCACATGATAAACAGTGTCAGGATACGAAGGAAACAGGACACCTCAACCTCTGAAAAATCAATTATGATCCACATAAAATTGGTCTCATTTATTAATATTTGTGTAATACCGGATGAAATGCATATCACTTTGTTCTTACTCTGGTTCTAATGTTGATGGATCTGGATTATTGTAATTGTGTACCCACAGTTAGTAACTAGTATAATATAAACCCAGACCATCTCCATTTAAGGGATATTTCACATTTCTATTAATATAAATAAATATTTAGCTTAACAAATTCCACATTCCCAAGGACTGTTTTTTGGTTTTACACTACCGGGTGTTTTTTTTTAAAGAAATTAATATTTTTATACAGCAAGGATGAAATTATTTGATAAAAAGTGACAGTTCTATTTCAAATAAATGCTGTACTTTTGAACTTTCTATTCATCAAAGAATCCTGAAAAAAGCCACAGTTTCCAAAGAGTATAAAAAGCACAGTTGTTTTCAACACTGATAATAACAAGAAATGTCTCTTGAGCACAAAATCAGTATATATAAAAGATTTCTGAAGGATCATGTGACACTGAATAATGGAGTAATGGCTGCTGAGAATTCAGCTTTGCCATCACAGGAATAAACAACATTTTAAAATATATCAAAATAGAAAAGTTATTTTAAAGGGCACCTATTATGCAAAATCCACTTTTACATGGTGTTTGGACAATGGACATAAATATGTGTTGGCAGTGTGTGAACACAACCACCCTACAATGATAAAAATCCACCCACTCCTTATTTTTTAATCCCCATTAAACCAAACCAGTCTCATTAGACCTTTTTGATTCTCTGAGCAATGTGACGTCACATTGTTTAGGCCCCACCCACGGCCGCTGACTGACAGTCCTGCATTACCGTAGTTTCCTCCCTCAGCGATTTGTGTTTGGTTGTACGCTGTCCTCCATTTTCTCCGTGCTCGAGCAGCTGTAACGTCAACAATGTCTAAGCAATCCCGGTGTTCTGTGTTTGGATGCAAGACTGAACATGAGAGTCTTCATTTTCTCCCATCATCTATTTGAGTACGTGTGTCGTTTCGTTAAAGCGCATAGCGTAAAAGTATTTGTGTGTATGTGTGTTGCTCATCCATCGTTGCAAATGGGCAGTGAAAACTCTACAAATACATACATGTATCAAATAACCATTCCGAGACGTCCTGGTTCATTCTCATAGGTGTTTCTTCTGTCGGAGTCTGTCCTTCATCTGTGTCTGACTCCGGTTCAAACATGTTTCTCTCGCTCTCAGTCATGTTGCTTCTATTGACTGTTTATTGCTGTAGTTATGCAAAGCAGAGATGTATACGCCACACCCTCTTCTGAAGACGGGGCGGAATATGCAGCTCATTTGCATTTAAAGTGATACACACCAAAACAGCTCTTTTTAGACACTATTATATACAAGTTATAATAAATGATATGTGGGGTATTTTGAGCTGAAACTTCACAGACATATTCTGGGAACACCCAAGACCAATATTACATCTTGTAAAAAGGGGCATAATACGTGCCCTTTAAATTGTAATAATATTTCACAGTATTACTGTTTTTACTGTATTTTTGATCAAAGTAATTCAGCCATGCTGAGTATTAGAGACTTCTTTCAAAAACACTTAAAAAATCATACAGACAACTTTTTGAATGGTAGTGTACAATTCATCTTTTATCGCTTATAATGATTTCTACATGAAAATGTTCCTACTCAGGTTTTTTATGTACAAATATGACCATAGTTAGCGAATGAGATGCAATGCAATATTTCCTCAAGATGCTGCATCCAATGAATGAAACAATACATTGTAAAACTAATGAAACCCAACATTATAAAGAATAATTTTCCCTGCAGAACAACAACAGTAAATCAATGTAAAGCTCTTCTCCACAGCTCTTTCCACCAGTGATAACCATCTCACAGGCAGTAACGTAAATCATGGCAGAACATGTGAGAATGTGGGAAAGATACGCTGCGCTCCTCTAATCTCTGCTTTATGAGGCTTCCTCTAACCACCAGCGATCATATCAGAGCCTGCAGCCGTTTCTGCCACTAAAACAAACAGTACAGAGATATTAGAGAATAACAATAAGATCCTTATAAAAGATTGAGGAATGTTTGATTTTTTCATATTTCATAAGAATATATGTGCTCAAGTGTCCATTACACACTTTTTATTTATAATAAAGATGTAAATAGAGTATGTTTGTGAAAAATAATTATTTATGATTAATTTATTGCCATCATTCAGCTCTGATCTTGAATTTGCCACTCTCAGAAAAAAAGAACACTTCATAAGACGTTGATATTTGGTTAAATTTTGGCTGTGATGTCGGGTGACCAAATTTCAATGTCAGTTCAATGTCTAATTTGATGTCCAATACCGACGTCAGCTGACATTGATATTTTGTTGTTCTTAGGTTGTGTTGTAAAGTAACCAAAATCCAACATTAAGCCAACATTAAAAACGTCAAATTGATGTCAAATACTAACGTCAACCCGATTTTCATTCTCAATCAAAATGCAATGCCTGTCCGACGTAAGGGGCAAACATCAACCTGACGTTATATTGACGTCCGGTGCCTGCTGGGGGGCATAACCTAACAATTTTTTGACTTTGTCAGTTTGTGTAAATCCACATGGGGTTTAGAGAATAATTTTTTCCCACATTAATTTCACACTTGTCTAGTACAAATATGTGGTTTTGTTTCATAATTACAGTGTATGCTTTTTTCTTTATTTACCCCAAAAGAATGTATGGAGATAGAAATGTTGCATCATTCCAAATAAATAGATTATGATCCACAAATAAATGTAAAGAGATTAACAAAAATTAAACATATTAACAAATAAATAGAATGAGATCTACAAATAAGTCTTAGAGTTTCACAAACATGAAAAAATCATGAAAGTAATTATGAAGAAAGAAATTAATTAATAATGTTGTATTAAGGTATTTTTGCATGGAGGAATTTTTTACCATTAAAATATATTTATAGGAATGTCTTAAGGTAAAATTGGATATATTGTATGGTGTTTTTGGGCCTGTGTGCATATTATGATGTCCATGGTGAATATTGATGTTATAATGGGTGCAGGTGTGCACTAATCAATGTGGCACTGAGGAAGAGCTTTTGTCTCGAAAACGTTTTTCACTTTTGCACTTTGCACGGCCTCTGATTAAGCATTATAATAAAGATTTTTTTGAGGAGGTTTTGCCCTGCATTTGACCGTGTGCGGATTGTTTTTTCTGCTAACTAGTAAAAACTTTAAATTTTGTTATGCTAGCATGTGTGGAAATGTTTAAACCATGTGTGTTACAACTAACTCCAGGTTAGTTTGTGCCCCGCACACCCCTGTATACTTTAGGTAACAATATGTACCTTTAAGGTATCAATATGGACCCTTTAGCTACAAAAGTGCATCTTTCAAAAAGGTACCGCCCAAGTTTTGTACCTTTATTTCTGAGAGTGTATAAGTGTTTTTAGGTGATACCAGTGCTTGAAGTGGAAAAAAAGAAGTGCCGGTACTCAACCCATCCATGCACTCAATCCATGCAGAATCACTAAACCACTTCAGCCTGCATTCATTATAAAACACTCATGCTTTTAAGCCAAATACACACTGAAAAGAATAATTTTCTGCCATCTGAACGTGAGTCACTATTCTCTCCGCCATCTCTGATGAAATCGTCTGTCTTTTCTCTGCATTAGCAGAACTTAGTTTTGAACTTATTACTTATTACTACTAATGCATTCCTTTACTGGGTCCTTGAACTTTCCAGAAGTTTACCAGTTTCAAATGACCTCCTGGGTAGTGTGCTTTATAGTGTCATTTCTAATCACCCAGACACTGATGCTTTGACTCAGTACCGGCAACATGTCAGAAGCGCTGGTACGCCAGTGGCGTTCCGTCCACATAAGCTGCGAATGCTCCGCATACCCAGGCAATTTGAGAGAATAAGTTCACGGGATAATTCATATAAACATGATTATAAGTTGATCCCTTGTCATTTGAAATGTAACTTAAAGCTTCTACCGCCAGACCCGGAGATTGGCTGAATGGATTCGAAAACGGTAAAACTCAACTGTTTAACTCTAGGGGAGTTGGAAAATTAGCCTATTTTCAAAAATAGTGGAGTGTTCCTTTAAGTGGTTTAAAGGATTAGTTCATCTAGAAACAAAAATTTTGTCATCATTTACTTACCCTCATGTCATTCCAAACCCATATGACCATCTTTCTTCTGTGGAACAGCAAATGTAATATTGACAACACACTAGTTGCCCTTATCCATGCAATTACAATGAATGCCAACTCAAGCTTTCCAGAAGAGGACAATAGCAGTCCGTATCACCATATACATCAAAATAAGCTAGAATCACAATATCCAGATCTGTTCGTCTGACTTCACAAAAATCCGACTGATATGGTCAGACTGGGTCTATAGCAGTTTTATGACATTTTAAAAAATGACAAATAATTGCTTCAGTCTGACAGAAATTAAGTTTTAAAAATGCATGTAAATGCACTTATTAAGAACAACTTACTGACTCAACTGGATGAGTCTGATTTGTAAACAAATCATTAAGAATGAGCAAACCATATTAATCAATTAATTAAAAAAAGTGTTCCATGGAAAAAGTCAAATGGGTTTAAAATGACACGAGAGTAAGTAAATAATGACAGACTTTTAGTAAGTAGAAGCATATAATTTAAGTACTCCAGTATGAATGTACGATTCAAACGACATCAATGATAAACGATAAATAGAGTCATTCCCCTCTGCGCCTTTCACCGGATGAGTGAGAGCAGACGAGAAGAACATGTCCAGCTGATGCTCCTCTCAAAGCAGAGAGCCTCTCACACTGCAGATACACTACAGAGAGAAGATGAGGAGGACCCCTGCCTTTCAATGTCTCAGCCCTCAGACAGGCTTGAGCCCCATTAACACACACAAACATATGGCCAGGAAGAAATGTGGGCGCACACACACACAGCCAAACACACACAGATCATCTCTACAGGTCAGAACAAATATATTCATTTATAGGAGAAGGTTGTTAGGAGGGGGAGGGTGCTGAGGCTGTGTATGAATTAAAGAAGCCTTATTAAAGTTTGGCTGTATGGGTCGACACATGATCTGGACACTAATCACAGGAAATGAGTTTTGCTTCAAACACACACACACACACACACACACACACACACACACAAAGCTCTTCATGCTATGTAAGAGAGGATTTCATACTATAAAATCAGTCAGAGGTGACCAGATGTCAGTAACTATTAAAAACTTGATACTGCAAATCAATCCAAAACTATTCAGTAGCGGTCGACTGATATATCACCAAGGCTTATATATCAGCCAACATTTGGCTTTTTTTTTTTAATTATCGGCATCTGCCAATTCCAGAAGATTTAAAAAATTTTCTCACCTGCGAATCTGAGATGGACACTCGTTTGGACTCGATGGTCGGCTGTCTGGCTATGCGGGAATAGCGGTCAGCCCCGCTCCCAGAAGACACGTATGTTCCTCTCTCTTGCAATGACATCTTCCTGCCTGACAGGTGTGGCCTCTTGGGCGGAGCTTTCTTAACACCTGTCCCATTCTTCACTACACTGGAGGAGGTATCGGACTTTAGCGACACCGCAGACATCTTGTCAGTCATCTCAGTGGTCTGGGAGGAGTCTGGGTCAGGGCCCACCCCCATGCAACCAGGATCACTGTTCATCGCCATGACGATGGAGTAGGAGGAGCTTGGAGGCAGGGAGGAGGGGGTGTGGGGTTTTTCGCATTAAATGTTCCTCCACCAATATCGGCTTGCAGTTACAGGAAGCTGTGGCTATATAGACAGATATAGAGAGGAAGGAAGAGACAAAGAGTTTGTTACTGAAATGTAATTTCGTCAAACTGTTACACAGATTTTGGTCTTTCCTCATTCAAGTAGACAAGTACTGAATGTTAACAAGATCTCTGCTGAGTGTACTGACTTCCCTTAAAACACTGGTTCTCATCAGGTGTCCGGGGGCCCACTGGAGCCTCAACCAACCTTCAAGAGTAGTGTCACCCGGGTGGGAGTTTTAACATCACAAGTGATGTAACAACATAAGTGTTACATCGTGTACTAAGACTGACGGAAAATGAAAATTTACGATTTTCTAGGCTGATATGGCTAGGAACTATACTCTCATTCCGGAGTAATAATCAAGGAACTTTGCTGCCGTACCATGGGTGCAGCAGCTAAAAGTGCTACCGCCAGACCCGGAGATCGGCTGAATGGATTCGAAAACGGTAAAACTCAACTGTTTAACTGCTTTCTTAACACCTGTCCCATTCTTCACTACACTGGAGGAGGTATCGGACTTTAGCGACACCGCAGACATCTTGTCAGTCATCTCAGTGGTCTGGGAGGAGTCTGGGTCAGGGCCCACCCCCATGCAACCAGGATCACTGTTCATCGCCATGACGATGGAGTAGGAGGAGCTTGGAGGCAGGGAGGAGGGGGTGTGGGGTTTTTCGCATTAAATGTTCCTCCACCAATATCGGCTTGCAGTTACAGGAAGCTGTGGCTATATAGACAGATATAGAGAGGAAGGAAGAGACAAAGAGTTTGTTACTGAAATGTAATTTCGTCAAACTGTTACACAGATTTTGGTCTTTCCTCATTCAAGTAGACAAGTACTGAATGTTAACAAGATCTCTGCTGAGTGTACTGACTTCCCTTAAAACACTGGTTCTCATCAGGTGTCCGGGGGCCCACTGGAGCCTCAACCAACCTTCAAGCAGGCCCCAGGATTACTTAAATTAATATATTACTATTAATTAAATTACTTAATTATTATTACATTAATTATAACTATACTTAACCCCTTAGCATTCCTGTAAAATTTGCCTAAATTGCCGAAAACACGCAGTGTACCATGGGCAGTACAGTGAAACGCTAACAAGTTAAACAATTGAACTTTATTAAAATGCTAAAAACAAGCATACATAAAGATATAAACTGAAATCAAATGTCTTTTTCCCCTCACTCCCCATTGTTTTTATTCAAAAACATACATTTCTTGAAAGTCCTGGAATCACAAAATTAATTGTAGTTAATTCATTTACTCTACCTATATCAACACTCCAAGGTTTTGTTAATAACATATGACACCAGATGAATGTATCTGATAGTGGATGATTTGTGTCAGCGAATAACGAAAGTGTTTTCTGTTATCAAATCTGTTTAGAATTTAATTTTAGTAAATTTTGTGTTTTTTTTTTATATATTTATTTCTGCCATTTTTATTTTTATATTTTTATTTTTTGAATTTATCTGTAAAATGTTATAATAATTGTAAATTATAATAAGATTTATAATAACATTGAAATAATATTAATATACTGTAGTGTATTCTATTAATAGAGTGGGGATCCTTTGAGTCAAAAAGGTTTAGAGAGGTTGCCGTATCATTAATCTCTGCTCAACTTTGTTGCACTGACAATGAATAAATAATAAAAGCAACTATAAACAGACAAAAAAATTGAAAAAAAGGAAAAATCGTATAAATTATACAAAATTATAATTTATAAATTATATAAATTATAATTATAAAAAAAATGCTTGAAGTGTTCGAACCACATGCATGAAAGCTAAAAAGAAAAGATGGCAACATAGCTGGTTATATATATTCATCCAATCAAATTTCATTGCTCCCATTCCTCATCCTTCTTAAACAAGTAGAAAAATGAAAGGCTCTGGGTGAACATTATCAGTCCTCGACTTCATTTTGGACTCTAATGAGGGTCAGTTATGCCTTGATCATGCTCTCCATGGCATTCTTCTGACATTAAGTGTGTGGAGGGTGTGAATATTACTGGCAGCAAGGTGCCAATGAAGTCATCCATACATGACCAGCTAATTGAAAAAAAAAGGGTGTTTCTCAGGGAGCCCAATTTCCTCAGACGAGAGATAATTAGGAGCCACCACTGTGAACAAGAACTGCGTTGTACTCACTGAATTGTGTGTGTGTTTGTGTGTGCATCCCTCAGAGCCTTTAAACTCAAATAATCTATCTATCTGTCTTTCTGGGGTTTGTTTGTGGAAGAATGAGACAGTGAGAGAGTCTTTTCCTCTATCCATACACACAGGCTGTGTGTGAGACGGCTGCCCGAGACCTATTGATTAACACACTGCAGAGTCAGACTCAACCCACTGCAACAGAGCTTTAGAAAGCTAACAAATCATTAGGAACATTACAGGACCCTGAACTCAAACTGCACATTATATCAAATCATGAAACAGTAAAATATACTAGCATATACAAAAGGTCAAAACAAAGAAAAGGAGAGCATATTACAGAAAATTTAAGTATAGAAGCATCTTAACACCCAACCTTTTGAATGGTAGTGTAAACAAAAATATTATTATAAATGTACAGTAACTGCAAACAAATATTTGTACTGTTATAATTTCCAATTAGAATACATTTTAAATACATTTAAAATCACATAAATAAAATAAATACTTAAAAAAAGAAAAAGTAATTCAAATTGCAAAAAAAATGACTAAAGATATTTGGTAACAGAAAACACTTCTGTTAATCGACCAAGCTAACACAGTCATATATTCCACTCCCAAAATCATTTACACTGCATTTTACAATAACATTAATCCCACAGAACACAAGCATCTTCTTATGAAGCTCCTGTAAATTGAGAACAACAGATAAAATGCTATGTTCCCATTTACCCACATTACTCTCCAAATCAATCAATTTATGGCAGTCAAATGTTTATCTTCTAACTGTCTGATATTCAGGACTGAGAGAATATGCAAATAGTTCACACATTGGCTGAAGTGCCCAAACTTTGCACAGACTGAGTGGGTCCCATTCCCTGCCTGTCCGTCTGCTGGCAGCAAGGCCACTGTGCTCTCCTCTTAAATCAGTGTCTCTCTTATGATCAGACATTGTTCGCTTCATACAGAGAGAATCAGAGCAGCGCTGGACATCTGCTTGAGTCTTTGTTTTATAGCTAAAAGAGGTGGAAATACAAAATACAGCTCTCTACATGGAAACGAAGAGTGATAGACAGCAGATGAGAACGACATAGGAATGAATTTCTTCATCCACTCTCATAATACCGTTCCACACATCTCCCTTCATTTCTTACTGCTATTGTCTTGTTTCACATGCAACCCATTTCAGAGAATCCTCTATGAGGGCATGGAGAATTACCATAGGAATTCAGCTGAACAATAGAAATGTCATCACAACTAAATCCTTTCTGTCCTACAGCGGGCTGGAGAGACTGAGGCATGAGACAGGCTCTAGAAACAGAGCAAAATCCTGTAACGCAAATGTCAAGGGAGCCACTCTCAATTTGACGTATTTGGGACACGCTACATTATAGTATTGCTCAAGGTTACCCAAAATATACAGGCCAAACATGGGAGGTTTTCTTCTCCAAGCCCCAGATGCCTTTTAAAACTGGCTCCACTAAACTGAATTTTAATGGCTGATATTAAAATGTTTTGTTGGCCTATCCTGAACTAAGAAAGTATATTGATATATCTCCACGCATATTTCTACAAAATCTCTGAGACAGTAATCTGAATGAAACCATAGGCACAATCAATTTAACCTTAGATTGCTAAGTCTGTCATCCTAAACATGAGTCAGTTTATTAAAACAAGGAAAATATATGAGCAAATGTAAAGCTGATCTAATATTGTATCTCAATGCCAAATCATCTATACAACTAAAGCATATCTGCACAGAACATGATTTTATGAATAAATACCAAGGTAAAGGTTTGGCTCATGAATATTAAATAGGTTACGTGACTAGACAGTCTAGCAAGACTACCTGGCAACGTTGACACACGCTAATTAATATTCATGAGCCAGGCCTTCACACTAACATACCAGGATCAATCCCAGGATTCTAAAACTCATTCCGGCACCACTGTCTCACAGCGCAGAGTTCAAAGAGCAACTGTTTCAGCACTGGGTCAAAGCATTGTCCTCCTGCCAGGCTCAGCACTGAGGCAGTTTTATCAATGCTACCAGAAGATTCAGACCAGGGCTGTTTCTGGGACATACAGAGAGCAAACACATTCCTACTAAGACAATGCATAAGAAATGCCTCACAATAAACACAGGCACACTGCACTGATAATATAGATCTGTTTGAATGTAAATCGAATTTTATATCTTCATTTATGATCACACATACAGGCTCCAATCATTCAATCATTAACACCACAAAAAAATAAGACTGCAAATGATGTGCATTTTTAATTAATTTTTAAATAAATATACTTAAGAAATGTGTGTATTGATATTCTCCACTATTAATAAATGAAATTAATTGGGTCCCTTTTTAAAAAATATATATTTTGTATAAATTTATTTTACTAAGTTACTGAACCTTTAAGTTATTAACATTAAAATCATGTTTGTAGAAAATACAGATACAATTTTATCCAATAAAATGTTATTTTGAGAATCTAAATATTATATAAATATATTAAATGTTTCTAAATATATCCAACACTTTGAAACATTCAAAATTTGTTGGTAAGATTTTTTAAAGCTGTTGAAAGAAGTCTCATATGTTCACCAATGCTGCATTTATTTGATCGAAAATACATTAAAAACAGAAATATCTTGAAAAATTATTACAATTTAAAATAACTGCTTTCTATTTTATAGAGATGCACCGATTGACCGGCCAGAGATCGGAATCGGCCGATTTTTCGCGTGACCGGCCGGTCAGTCTCACGTCTAGCCGATTCAGAGCTGATCATTTTATTGCCAGTGGCGCCGGCAATGACGTCATGAGCAACACACAGCAGTGTTTCGTTACTGAATGAATTCACGTTTTTGAACAAATCGAGTGAGTCAATGATTCAGTGGCCCATTCATAAGGACAGTCACTTGCCTCATATCTGAATGAATCAGCCGTTTGAATTAATTGGTTGAATTAATGAATAAATGACTCATTCATTAAAACAGACATTTGCCGCCACCTACTGGTGGTTTAGTCATATTTAAAGGTATCACTGCATTTTTTAAACATTTATTTGTATGTTTAAAAAAATATGTAAAACATTAATCTTATAAAATTATTTATGCATTTGAAATTTTGCAGTGTAAAGCACCTCAGCTTCATCAAAATGTCTGTGTAAATGCATCTAATGCCACTTCAGATGCAGCTTCTGTTTCCTCTGCAGTGACAATATAGAGTTTGTTAATACTAATTTCATTTGAATGGTAACAACTCTACAGTTTCTTATTATTCTAACTGAATTAATTGAAACAAAGTAAGAATCTGATGTGAAATATGACACATTTAATAAGGTTAGGGGAAAAAAAAGACCATTTATAAACATAGTGGGAAATGACATCTGTTTTGTTACATACAGAAACTCATTTTAAGTTAACTATTTCTTCCTCTTTCCAGTCACAGAGCACTTTATTTTGAGAGTTGTTTAAGTGAAAGAAAATATAACTTAGTCCAGATTGGGGGAATTGTAATGTTTAATAATTTCTTTTATTATGTAAATAATTTTTTGCATTGAAATTTGCATAGATTTTTGTTTGTATATGCTGTCAATTATAGTACTTAGAAAGAAAATCGGAATCGGCAAAAATCGGTATCGGTAGGTCACACTTCCAAAAAATTGGAAATCGGAATTGGCCGAGAAAATTGCAATCGGTGCATCTCTACTATTTTATTATATTTTAAAACGTAACTTATTCCTGTGATAACAAAGCTGAATTTTGAGCAGCCATTACTCCAGTCCTCAGTGTCACATGATCCTTCAGAAATAATTTTATTTATACTTAATATATATTTTTAAGGATTCTTTGAAGAATAGAAAGTTCAAAACAACAGCATTTATTTGAAATAGGAATATTATGTAACAAATGTATTTGCTGTCACTTTTGATCAATTTAATCCATCCATTCGGAATGAAAGCAATTTCTTAAAAATAAATAAATAAAAAATAAAAAACAGGCATCTGAAATGAAATGTTACAAGAGCAGAGCAGAGTTACAAAAAGTTACAAAGTTACAGAGTTACAAAGCAGAGACTGCAAGTCACATCCACTAGGCAGCCACGCACCCTTGGCTTGTCAAAATCTAACATGCTCAGCAAAATCATGTGCGGAAGCATTTCTCTATAAACACTGATTACATTCACTGTAAACACCATGATAGTGTGTTAAAGTATATGACAACAAGCACAACATTCCTGAGTAGAAACAACGCACAGCTGACTTTCTAAATGTATACAGATACGCCAGCTGTGACACACATTATATATATAAAATTAGTTTTGTGCCACTCTAGATGCATGTGAATTTGTGTTCACAGACTAGCAGAACAGTTAAAAAAGAGAATATTGTAATCCTCAGACTTCACTTCCTCCTGGGCAGATGGCCATCTGATAACAACATCTGATAACAACAGAGAGGCACCATAAGAGAATTCTTGGTTCATTAAGACTCATCTTTAAAAATAGAGATTTTGACTCATCCAGACAAGTACATTCACAACCATGGAAAGTAAGAGACTAATGTTACATGCTACAGGTCTTAAATGCCCTAAAATGTCTTCTATCTGTCTGCATATCTTCCTGTTCATGCAATCGGGTGTTCACATGTTCTATGAATGTTTGCTTATATGTATTTAAAAACTCATATGTAAAAAATGGAATAATAAATTTAGCTTCTTTAGCTCAAATCACACTAAATACTTCTTATGCTGGCCTGTCATATTAAACCTTGCAATTTCTCCCCATTCTGTCTCTGGAAGGCTAGCATGTTTAGGCTAGCAAATTTAGCTGACTTTCTAACCTCATCCAGACAGGCCTGTCAGCTCCTGCTAAAGAGAATATTACTCACACCATGTTTTTCAGTGTGTGAGTGTGAGTTTGCATTCACAGACGCTTGAATTGTTCTCCCAGGTGCTAGATATCCATTTCAATCCAAGACATCTGTATGCAGTGAGCAGACTTTAGTGCATACACACACACACACAAACACACACACTCTTTTTCCTGCACTGGCAGAGCTGAGCTCTAGCAGGCGTCCTTGTAGAAGCAGAGTGCATTTATGCAGCTGTTAAAGCGAGTCCCTCCGGATGAGGAGGAACGCACAGAGCAGAGTGAAGGATATGTGAAGAGGGAAAACAGGAGGAGGAGAGGTGAACGACTGCAATGCTCCATACCCACGTTCTGCCTCCTCTCACTTCAATTCAACACCAAAGCTTTGATGCAAACTGTGAGGGAACAGCACCCAAACGGTTCTAGCGCTGTATCAGTCAGTGGGTGGTGATCGGGAACCGTGTGCTATTAGACAAGATAAACAGCAAACTATCGCTTGACTAAACACAGGGAGAAAGATGTGCTTTGAAATAGAAAATAATGAATGGTGTGTCACCATAAACTTTCTACAGTCTACAACAGTGGTTCTCAACAAGTAGGTGCTATTATTGAGTCATGGAAAGCTGGAAAAAAAAACTATGTTAATGCAAATAATAAAATGCAACTATATGATCATTCATATGTAGGACAACAAAATAAATACTTTTAACTTTTAAAAGGGATGAAAAATGCTCTTACATCCATCTGTCACTTGGTAGAAGCCAAATTAGGCAGATGCCAACATGGACAGGTTGCACAACATGCCCTTATGCTCAAAAGCCATGAACAAAACTACACTGCAGAAAAATTTCCAGATAGATAGATAGATTACTGAGTAAAAGTATTATAGTAGTAATATCAGTAGTATAATAATAATATCACTATTTTTCACCAACAACAACAACAACAAAAATTTAAGCCAGTTATTTTCGTCTTTTGCTGTAGTGTGTCAGTAGGAAATATCAGTTTACATTTCCAAACATTCCCTTTGTCATTAATTGTAATAATCCAGTGAGATTTTTGTATGCACAAAGAGTCTGACAACAGCCAGTGCTCCACACAGAGATCTGATCTCACCATCATCCAGTCCATCTGGAGTGACATGACTTTTCACAGTACTGTAGCTTTGCAGATAAGTTTCTTCAAGCATCTTGGAGTCGTTGCCACCAGTGGCGGCTCGTCAGGGGAGGCAGGGGAGGCACAGCTTCCCCATAATTTTGAGGTGAAATGTGAAGAGGGAAAACAGGAGGAGGAGAGGTGAACGACTGCAATGCTCCATACCCACGTTCTGCCTCCTCTCACTTCAATTCAACACCAAAGCTTTGATGCAAACTGTGAGGGAACAGCACCCAAACGGTTCTAGCGCTGTATCAGTCAGTGGGTGGTGATCGGGAACCGTGTGCTATTAGACAAGATAAACAGCAAACTATCGCTTGACTAAACACAGGGAGAAAGATGTGCTTTGAAATAGAAAATAATGAATGGTGTGTCACCATAAACTTTCTACAGTCTACAACAGTGGTTCTCAACAAGTAGGTGCTATTATTGAGTCATGGAAAGCTGGAAAAAAAAACTATGTTAATGCAAATAATAAAATGCAACTATATGATCATTCATATGTAGGACAACAAAATAAATACTTTTAACTTTTAAAAGGGATGAAAAATGCTCTTACATCCATCTGTCACTTGGTAGAAGCCAAATTAGGCAGATGCCAACATGGACAGGTTGCACAACATGCCCTTATGCTCAAAAGCCATGAACAAAACTACACTGCAGAAAAATTTCCAGATAGATAGATAGATTACTGAGTAAAAGTATTATAGTAGTAATATCAGTAGTATAATAATAATATCACTATTTTTCACCAACAACAACAACAACAAAAATTTAAGCCAGTTATTTTCGTCTTTTGCTGTAGTGTGTCAGTAGGAAATATCAGTTTACATTTCCAAACATTCCCTTTGTCATTAATTGTAATAATCCAGTGAGATTTTTGTATGCACAAAGAGTCTGACAACAGCCAGTGCTCCACACAGAGATCTGATCTCACCATCATCCAGTCCATCTGGAGTGACATGACTTTTCACAGTACTGTAGCTTTGCAGATAAGTTTCTTCAAGCATCTTGGAGTCGTTGCCACCAGTGGCGGCTCGTCAGGGGAGGCAGGGGAGGCACAGCTTCCCCATAATTTTGAGGTGAAAATGGGAGGAGGAC
>NW_015552551.1:378435-381868 GCF_001515605.1 Sinocyclocheilus anshuiensis
TTATCTTGCTGTATGTATGTCGTTTTCTTTACGTTTTCTGACTAAAAGCAACCAAAAAGCCATTTTAAAGTGGTTAAGCAAATAATATAATAATAATAATCGGCAGGGATCCCAGACCAATACAATTAGTGTGCCTCCTCTATTTTAAAACCCATGAACCGCCACTGGTTGCCACAGTTCTTCTGAATTTAGTCTGTCTCAGTTTTTTCTGTTTTTCATGTCACACCAGACGGACTGGATGATGGTGAGATCAGATCTCTGTGTGGAGCACTGGCTGTTGTCAGATTCCTTGTGCATACAGAAATCTCACTGGATTATTATAATTAATGACAAAAGGAATGTTTAGAAATGTAAACTGATATTTCCTACTGACACACTACAGCAAAAGATGAAAATAACTGCTTAAAACCTTTTTTTTTTTTTTTGTCGGTGAAAGACTTTTGCACATCACACTTCCATTTTTGTTTATACATTTACAAAACTGTCAATTGTCCAATGGTTGTGAAACTAGTTGTGAAACACTAAAACTAAAACACACACTGCAGGCACTTGTTGGATAAAAATAAGGCTGAAATCAATAATTATTTTACCCTAGTAGTGGTTTAGCCAGCCAGATAACCTGAAAAGACAGGCCTCCTGGTTTGGCTACTAAACAATTAAGTGACACACTTAACCTCTTCTAGCTACTGTACATCCAAATGCATAGAAAAGTATTGCTACAATACATGATGCATTAGAGTATAGTTTTACCATCTAAGGAGTCTATAAACAGCTATAACTTTCCCTTTAAGAGGCTGGTAAGCGCTGAGGGAGAGTGGGAGCACTGATGAGATGAATATTGACAGGCTTTAAACTGCTGGAGCATACAGTGATTGAGGACACGGCCAATGTACATGCAGATGAATACAAATGGGATTTCACTCATGGAGGAACAACTACACAGATTACAGTTACAGAGTTTAATATGCTGCAGCTTGCGGTAAGCTGCCCTTTTGCATCTACAAATGTCTTGATGTAATCAGGTATAAAGGGTGTTATTTTAAAAGGACCTGTCAAAAATAATTGTAACACTAAGACATTGATAATAAAGTGGATCTTATCAAGTACGTAGATGAAGTAGGACATACTCACCTCAGTCTTGCAGCATTGGATGTTTCTTCCACTAGTCTCTCTACAGCAAGGGATCTGTGAGTGATATAAAAAAACTCTGTTAACCTAGTATGAGTAAATGTCAACACAGAGTATACGAGCCTCCAAAACCTGTTATTCAAAATAAATATTGTGTACCCATCCTGAAACATGAGCTTTACTTCCTCAGTAAAGTACATACCTGTTAGCACTGCTGGGAAGACATACAAATAATCTGAAAGTATTGGCAAATAAATCATATGTTACAATATTATAAAGGTGATCTACAGGTGATTTTGCATTTATTTGGCGGATCTTTTTTGTTGTTGTCTTTTTTCCCATCACATATGTTTGTAATAATTTGAAAGCTTAAAATGTAAAAATTAATTCTGTGAAAAACATTTTGAAATCGGACATTGCTTTACCATGGAAATGGTACTTTAAAATCTTTTAGCGGTCTCCTCCCCCTTAGTGGGCAGTGTCAAGTGTTATATTACAAAATGTATTACGGTATTTTACAATCTAAACCTTTTAATTTTATAGCAATTTTGGATTAAAAACTATTTTGTAAATATTTAAAAATTAGTACAGTACATTTTCTTTACAGTACATTTAAACTTTTATGTTTTTAAATTAAATTAAATTAAACATTTAACTTTTTTATACTTTAATTTTTTGAAATGTTTTCACTTCTGCAATAATAATTATAACAATTAAAGTTTGGATAGTGCACTTTCACATCTATGTTGAAAACTTGGGGGTGACAGTTAAAGGGTTCAAATGGAAAAAGTGAAAAAAATGTACCGCCTTGTTTCTGCTGTTGATTACATCTAGAAATAGCACAAATAGCACATCTAGAAATTATTCAGTTTTGTGAATAAGACAATATCTAGTGACTCATTCTGTTAAAACAGCTAAAGTTAAGTCTCTTAGATTATGGTCTTTCCTGTGACAGACAGGTTTGATTCAATTATGTTCAGATTCAGAGAAAATTTTGTAAGAAAATGGATTAAATCAATTGTGATATCCAAATTCAACCCAAACACTCTGAAGCCATCTTCCTGTTTCAGTGTTGACACTGTACAGTATAATAAATCTACGGGAGGTTTTTTTTTTTTTTTTTTTTTACTGTGCTATTTTACTGTTCAAAAATTTGTGGTCAGTAATATTTTTTTATTTAAGGAATTAATATGTTTATTCAGCAAGGGTGCTGAAAAAAGTAAATTAATCAAAATGACAGTAAAGACATTTATAATGTTACAAAAAAAACTATATTCAAATAAATGCTGGTCTTTTGTACTTTCGAATAAATAAAAAACCCTGAAAAAGTAGTACAGTTACGTATTACAGTTTCCACAAAAATATTAAACTGTGATCAGCATATTAGAATGATTTCTGAAGGATCATGTGACACTGAAGTAATGGCTGCTGAAAAATTACATTTTAAAATATATTCCAATAGAAGACACTTACCTGAAATTATAATAGTATTTCACAATATTATTGTTTTTACTGTATTTTACAAATAAATGCAGCCTTGGTGAGCATGAGACATTTCAAAAACATAAAAAAAAACAAAAAAACTTTTTGGTTCAAAAATATCAGTGTCACTATACTGTTCAGTGAATTTTCTAGGTGTTTCTGGAGAGTGGGAGAGTGATACAGCACACAAAACATAAGTCAATGCTCATTCTAACCAAGTTTTCCAGATTACAATTATTACATGCAGAACTCGAGACATTTCTAAGCTTAGTGAACAGAAGACAGCAGCAGCAGACAAGCTCAAGTGATTTCCCTCTGTAAGAGAAGAATTACCGCCCTCTTTTCCAGCAGGAATCCAGACTGCCCTCTTTTCAGAAGTATGATGTGGACAAAAAGGCCACTTATGAAAAAGTCAAGCACTCCACATGCAAGAAAAGATGTTTGAGTCTTTGGACTGCGGAGAGCTCTGACAAGCCCGTTATGTCGGCTAGGCCTGGATTTCAGAGCATGTCACGGCCCTTGGGTCTGGTTTGCTGTCTTAAAGGGGTCATATGATGCTTTTTTAAAGATCATTATTTTGTGTATTTGGTGTAACAGAATATGTTGACATGCTTTAATGTTCAAAAAACATCTCTCTCTCTCTCTCTCTCTTTCTCTTTCTCTCTCTCTCGCTCTCTCACGCTCTCTCTCTCTTTCTCTCTCTCGCACTCTCTCTCTCTCTCTCTCTCGCTCACTCGCTCGCGCGCACACACACACACACACACACACACGATGCGCAAAACTCCGCATTTGAACAGTCAATAGCAAATACTTAAACTAATAA
>NW_015552551.1:381968-389376 GCF_001515605.1 Sinocyclocheilus anshuiensis
TAGTCTTTGCAACTTCAGGGATCTTATCTATGCACAATCAGCTTGTAACACTCCAAAGAGAAAGGAAAACTTGAAATCGCATCATATCACCCCTTTAAGCCACAAGACTTAATTCCAAACATGAAGCAGCTATTCAAGTCAGCAAGGAAACAAAACAGCTGCCAACAGATTCAAGTGGGATGGGGATTTCAGAGGAGGCTGTCAGAGAATGCCAGCGTGAGAGGGTGAACAGCCAAACGAAGACTATTCTCAGAGAGAAACTTCAATTGTACGCTCTGCAAAGATGAAAGAAAGAATTGAAAATTGAGCTATACAACAGAGAGAGACATAAAGAGATATGCCCTACTGGTTATTAGACAGGTACAACAAAGACAACCACTTAGAGACAGTCTGAATCCAGACACTAATTTAGACACATTTATAACACATTACAGTCCATAAAGAATACAGCGTCCCCTCAGCAAATGGTCCAGGGCCTTTCTTCTATCCATCTACTTAAAGGGCCGCCTGGAACATGAAATGTGAATTTAGTAGCCATGTATATATGACAACAATACCTTTTATGGATTATGCACAGTCAGACATGCTCATATCATCCACCTACATGAACAGGAGATACTATATATAATAGGCGGAGTAGTTCAGCGCTGAAATTGTTTTAGTGCTGTTGGAATATATAAATAAAAGGAAACAAATGATTTTGTCACAACAATCACAACAATATATAATTTATTTTGATTGTGAACACTGTGAGTACAGTGAGTACAAAAGTAATTTATTCCTGTGATTGCAAAGCTGAATTTTCTGCATCGTTACTCCAGTCTTCAGTGTCACATGATCCTTCAGAAATCATTCTAATATGCTTATTTTGATGCTCAAGAAAGATTTCTCTTGAGTATCAATGATGAAAACACTATAAACACTTCTGTGGAATACATTTCTTTTCAGGATTCTTTGATGATTAGAATTTTTAAAAGAACTACATTTATTTAAAATAAATTATAAAGGTCTTTATTGTCACCATTGTTCAATCTAATGAATCCTTGCTAGAAAAAAAAAATCCCCTACTGTCACAAAACTTTTAAAAAGTGATGTATATGTGAATTGACACCTTTTTTTAAATTCACATGAATTTATAAAATTATGGCTAAATACTAATTAAATAAATAATAAATAAAACGTAAAAATGCAGATCTGGGTGAACAAGCACTAATGACTGCACGAGAAAAGCATGTTGCAGTTACTCCAATACATGCAGCACAACCTAACTCGTCGGTGGATGTTTCTCTCAATACAAAGCAACACGTCATTAAAACTGAGGCTGAATTTTCTAAGACTTACTGTACAAGACACGATATGTGAAGTTCACAGTATCACACATCCAGCTAACAGCTTTAATGTCTGAAGCCCCGGGCATGTGCACTGACCTACAGACAGCACTACTGCTTATGGCCAGACCTAACAGCTTTAACTAGCATTGATGTGTGTGTCTGTGCATGCTGAAATCTACCAATGTATAGCATTCACAGCCTACTGGTAAACCCAAGCTGCAAGCATAAATTTTACTGTAACATGTATGAAGAAGTTACTTTAATAAGAAAGTACCATGATTTTAATGGGAATGCACCATGTTAATCATCGAGTATGAAAATGAAAATGTTTAATTGTATGTAACATTGTAATCTGGTTAATCTAGTATAATGGTAGACTCATGATCTACATATCGAGCAAGTACAGTGACTGAGGGAAAGCTTAATTCATACTGTAATGGACAGCAGAGTCTAATCCTCACTGCTGATGTAGTGTGATCGGAATGATTCAATAATCTCTGGTAATCCCGCACTAAGAATGGACACAATGAGAGGACAGAGATACAGGAAGGAACAGGCTAGAGTGACAACAGGAAGTTGATGACAACAGAGAGAGAAAAAAGCACTGTGACAGTGTGTCAATAAACCTTTTAATCTATTTATCTGCTGCACTGTAAACCCTAATAAGGTAGCAGAACTTTACATTTTAATTTTGCACTACACAAGCATGTTAATTGCAATCAAATTGAAATATTGGCTAAACCAACTCATACAATTAGATTGCATAAACATGTTAACTCATATTATATAACTCATATTAACTTTTACAGCCCATCGAAATTGCAACATAACAGAAACTCCTATAAATCCCATCATAACAGAGCATTAAACACTAACTAACACATCTCTCCCTATACACAAAATAACACTTAAATTCAACATTTATTCTCTTTATACAATCTAATGCAAAGCATACTGGGAACTAGAAATCCACTGCAACTCATTCAGTTTAAGTTCAGCTTATATGCTTTTTTCTTTGAAGTACAAGGATCTTTCAGTAATATCTGAGTGAAATGAAGCAATTTCATGTCATTAGAAATTAGACGAAAAGCCCAAATAAATAAAGATAATTTAAAGACAATACTGTAAATCACTGTGGCAGATGAGTAGATATTATAAAATGTGGCTGTCAATATATATTTTTTATTTATATAAAAAGTATTTATATTTTTAAATCAACATATTTTTTATTTTCTTCCATGTTGAGCATAAGCCTAACACCGACCAACAGTCACAGCAATCTTTTTTGCAGTCGATTTGTCTGAGGTTGATTAGTGACTACCTCACTATTTTTGTGTTTTGTTTTGCCTCAACCGCACAGCATTTTTGAAGACGCTGTCAATTTGCTTTTCACTGCCAGAAAAGAAAGCAAATTATATTTTAAGGGTCAATTTTTAAAACCTGACAAGAAAATTAAGAGATATGATGGGAAAATCATACAAAGCGGTCTCAGCATCTACTTTACAATCATCAACAGCTTTATATTGCAGCCATTAAGCCCTTAAGAAGGATCCAACAGAAGTGCACACACACACACACACACCCACACACACATACTTGTGCTAATGTGAGTGCAGATCACATGGAGGCAGGAAGCGGCGGACATTCATTCTCGACCCTGCAGTCATTCTACAAACATTCAACTCTCCTCTTTATCTCTGCATAGCATCTCATCTTGCCTCCTCACAGACTCATTTTAAATGCTTAATTTGGATTCATAATTAAAACCAGACAACCATGAAGGATTCCAAATAGTTTTAAAGACAGTAGACACCATTAGAATCTGCCCAAAGTTTACAAAAGAGTTCACTACGGATATCAAAAACAGAATTTTCTCCATATGCACAGCATAGCTGACAGAGAGCAAAACATCACTTCTCTCTTTCTCAATAGTCACCTCTTTCTTTTCTTTTTCAAAAAGTTATATACATCATCTCCATTAAAGGGGTCGATATGATGCGATTTCAATTTTTCCTTTCTCTTTGGAGTGTTACAAGCTCTTGGTGCATAAAGAAGATCTGTAAAGTTGCAAAGACTAAAGTCTCAAATCCAAAGAGATATTCTTTATAAAAGTTAAGAGTCAGCCACACCTACCTAAAACGGCTCGTTCTAACACGCCCCAACATACCTACGTCGCTCTGTGGGAAGATTTGCATAACGCCGCCCAAATGTTCACGCAAAGAAAGAAGGCGTAACTTTTATTCTCGCTGTAGTATTGTTACCGCAGCCATGAAGACGCTGTGTGCTTCGTTGTGAAAGCGAAACTACTTTGTTTGGTCTTCCAAAAGAGGACGACATCCGCTTCGTCATGCCTAGAGCTGATCCGTGCTGGTCGCTGAGGGAATACAACAGTATGTGAGGGGCGTAACATTTCCGTCTCACGCTTGAGGTATTCGGCCAATCAGAACGCACTGGATAGCTGGCCAATCACAGCACACCTCGCTTTTTCAGACCGATGAGCTTTGCAAAAATCGACGCGTTTCAAAAAGGCGGGGCATAGAGGAGAAACAATAATGTACAGTATGTGGAAAATAATGTGTTTTTTTTTTACTTTAAACCGCATAAACACATTTCATTTCACCAAATACACAAAATAATGTTCTTTTTAGCAGCATCATATGACCCCTTTAAGCACCAAATGCATGTCAATTTTCTGTTTTAGCAGTGAAATTTGCAGTGTCACTAGCACAAAAGCAGCAGTAAATACTTTTACATTGTTAAAAAGATTTCTATGAATTTCTATTGAATTTTCTATTTATCACAAACTGTCTTTAACATTGATTATAAGAAATGTTTCGTCAGTAGTACAAAATCAGCATATTAGAATGATTTCTGAAGGATCATGTGAGACTGAAGACTGGAGTAATGGCTGATGAAATTCAGCTTTGCCATCACAGGAATAAATTACATTTTAAAATATATTAAAATAGTAAACAGTTATTATAAACTGTAATAATATTTCACAATATATTCTTTAAAAAACATTAAAAATATTTCACACTTCTTTCAAAGACTACATTTTTTTTTATCAGTTTTAGCTTTTATTATGTTTTATTTTATGTTTGACAGACATGTGAAAGTACTTTCTTAAACTATACAGTACAATCTCAATATTTCTCAAATGTTGCTTACATGTTCGTTGCAAGGTACATTAGTGTAATTAAAGCTGAAACTAACCGTGATAAATGAAATGAAAGCGTGTCAGTTGAGGTCAGTGTGAAAACTGCATTACACGCTTGGGAATCAAGCTCGAGATCTGGATTCATTTAAAACTAAAAGCCAAATAAGCAGTATGGACACACTAAGACCACATCATTTTGTTCTAGATAACCAATTATTTCATCTAGAAACTAACCAAAGCCCTGTGAGACTTTCACCCAGTTGAATAGGGCGTAGGGTATTTTTAGTTTGTGGTCACACTGTCAAATCTCAAACTATACTTCTAATCCCACAATATCTAAAACACACATGTCCAAAAGAGAGAACGTGTGTTTAGTGTCAGGTATGAGTGTGTCAGTCTCTAATCCGGGTCACTTTAATTGAATAATGCAGATTATCTTGTCTCAGGGACGCTACTGTGGCCACAGCCACAGCCACACACTCTCACATATCACTGTTGTCATCGAAAGCAGACATACAAAACATCCTCATTCTACAGACTGTAAAACAAAAATAGCAGCAGGCACATTCCCTGCCAAATCCTGAGCTAACCTCTACTAACCCCTAGCTAGTGAATTTGGGCTTAGTGGATGGAGAGAGAGGTAGAAATGCCTCATTTTATTTACTCACACGGGCCGAGGGGTCGGGCTGGCGGATGGAGGCATGATCCGGTCCTACGGGGGTGAGGGAGGGGACCCAGATGTAGAGGAACCCATCATTCATGCCATGGGTCATCCAAGATGTTCCCCTCCATGCACTGCATAAGACGTCGCTAAGACCTCCAGCGCGTCCCCATTCACAGGTCACTGCCTGTCCAGAAACAGGGCAAGCAGTGCGGGTGGGGCATAAGGGGAGGAGCTTCTGGTGTTTTCCCATTTCCCATAACCAAATCAAGTTTATGGATCCACAGAACCAGCTGACAGGATGTGCTTGCCAACTACACATGTGAGATTAACCGCGCTGTGGGGGATCGGATCCATCTGGGGCATCCCAACTGAAAAAGCCCTAGAGATATTGAGGATGCATACACAGCACTAAATTTAGCCGATGGTAATCATCATTCATAAATGATGAATGCTGCAAATTCATGCTTGTCCTGAGAGCCTCTGGACCTCACCCAACTCACATGTGTGCCTCTAAAAACAGCCCAGCGAGGAGGAGGAGGACAGTTCTTACATACACACAGCTCTTCCTGCAGCATTAAAAGTCCTTCAAGCTGCTTAATGTAACACCTTTTCATAACTTATGACACACAAGAAATTACCATGTTCTCTGTGGTCTGGCATTTAAAGAAACAATGAAAAAGTTAAATGCAGAAGATGCAACAATAGTGGGGGTCTTCTGCACATTGTCCTTCCTGTTGGTTGGGCTGCCTGGCTGCTGTATCGAATACAAAAATTTTATTGAGGAGATTTACTCTCAGAGGACCACAAAGGATTTAGAGCTCTCAAAGCCTGACAGGGTGGATGAAGACAGACAGACCTGTGTTTGGACAGCTATTACTCAAGAACAGCTGAATCACATTTCCATCATCATGTGGGTGGGTGAGGTTTAGTCATGGCTGGAAGCAGGTTTTGCATATAATGTTTTCAGTAACACTTTATATACAAGGCTAAATTTGCATTTAGTAGTTAAATGCTTAAGATAACAAACTAATCACATTTTTTGCAGCATTTATTAATTGAGGTTAATGTTCATTTTGCTATTGTTCATAATTAATTAATGTACACTACCATTCAAAAATGTTGTTAAGATTTTTATGTTTTTGAAAGATGTTTCTTATGCTGCCAAGGATGCATTTATTTCAAAAATACAGTAAAATAGTAATGATGTGAAATATTATTTCAATTTAAAATAATATATTTTATATTCCGTGTCACATGATCCTTCAGAAATCATTCTAACATGATGATTTGCTGCTCAAGAAACATTTCTTATTAAACATTTAAAAAAATAGTTGTACTGCTTAATATTTTTGTGGAGCATTTTATCCAGAGTCTTTGATAAATAAAAAATATTGATTTTTTATTATTTTTTATTTATATGTTTTTAAATAAATAAAAAACATCTGTCAATTTTGATCAATTTAATCTGTCCTTGCTGAATAAAAGTATTAATTTCTTTCAAAGAAATCTTACTGTCTCCCAACTTTCAAACAGTATCATTCAACCTAATACATAATGTTAATCATTTACAAAACCTGAAATATAAAATATATATTAGTATATGTTTAGTATTAGTATATGAAATGAATATTATGCTGTAAAAGTTTTATTAATTGTTAGTTTAATATAGTGCATTAACTAATAGTAACAATCTTGAGGTGAACTGGGCGTTTGGCTACATAAATGTACACAGGACATTGTCTTCTACATAGAAAATAACTAATACAGATGCAAAAACTAGACTTCATTTAACTGGAGATCTTGTTTGGGAGATCTTGTTTGATTGCAAGAAATTGATGTGCTTCTCTGAGCACATGTTGTGAAATTTGCCTGTGTAATTGTGTCACCCTTCATCTGGGCAAATCCAATTAAGAGCACTGGAGGCTTGAAAAGAGGAGCTGGAAAACATCTCGACATGGACTGACTGCATGTGTGTGAAAGAGAGAGAGTTTACAAGCTCTGTGCACAGAGTAATGGCTTTGACTGTGATAAAAATGTAATTTTCACGGTTTTCTTAGTAGCAAAATCAGGGAGGAGAAGTAAAGGCCCTATCCCACGGGACGCGGCAAGCGATGGAACTGCAGCTTTCCTCTTGTAGTGGAAGGATTTTGTGCAGTTGAGGCGGTGGTCGCGTTGCGGTCTCGGAGCGGACGTTGCCATAGTTACAGTTGTCCACATCACCGTTGTATTGACTAAAAAATGAATAAAACATAA
>NW_015552551.1:389525-414908 GCF_001515605.1 Sinocyclocheilus anshuiensis
AGCGACTGTAAGTATGTTTTGTTATTAGTTTAAGTATTTGCTATTGACTGTTCAAATGCAGAGTTTTGCGCAGCGCAGAGTAAAGGCCCTTTCACACGGGACGCGGCAAGCGGTGGAATCGCCGCGCGGCTGCCGCTTTCTCTTGTAGTGGAAGCGTTTTGTGCAGTGAGGCGGTGGTCGCGTTGCGGTCTCAGAGCGGACGTTGCCATAGTTACAATTGTCAACATCACCTTTGCATTTACTAAAAACTAAATAAAACATAACGGAAATTTGTGTTTGTGTCATTCTGTCATTAATTGTCATTATTTACCTTTTTCTTCGTTTGGCACAAGTGAAGTTGTTTTTGATGATTTGTCTAAAGAGCATTATTACTTGTGAGGTCATGATTGAAGTAAAAATTTGAATGAAATATAATTTTAAAGGAAAATTGAGAAGATTAATTGAGCCTAAACAATGCATCCCAGGCGCAGGGCTTTGCTGGAAATGCAAAAAAATCTTATTGATGTGGTCATGGTTGTTAGTAATCTGTTCACTGATTGGTTGAAACCGACCTCACAAAAAGTTAAAATATTTGTTGTATTTGGCGGGGTCTACCGCGAAGCGCCGTGCCCATGGAAGCGGCAGGATCCACGCCGCCAGCGAAACCGCCCGCCCGTCCGCCCGCCCGCGTTTTGCCGCTTTCCGCATGTCTCCCTTTGAGAATGAACTAGACACTCGCGACTGCCGCGTACCGTGTGAAAGGGCCATAGGCGTAGCTTGACGTTTGAGTTTGGGGGGGCCAAACCGAACCGGTGGATTTGGTCAGACGCACTTTTAAACACATTTTAGTTTTGCTATAGTAAATCTACATATTCACATAGAGCAGTGGCAAGTGCGTGAGGTTGTCATGGTAACCACATACATTGCCCACGAATTACAGCTGCGCTTCTATTTTGCCACACTAAACTTAGCAATAAACAAGTTTAAAATGCACAATAAACATGTCTGTCAAAACGATCTCAAAGGAGGCTTTTATTAAGCAAATCAAGGAGTGAATTATTCATCCACTGTTTTTAAAACAGACATTTGTTGGGCTTGATTCAAGTTAATGCACAATGAGGCGCACACTTTTAATTTAGTCTTATTGAATTGACGATAAACAGTTTATATTCTAAAATCTATTTAAAGGTTGTGTTCTGTGAAAATTAAATAACATTTGGATGTAAATGGTCGGCATAAAAGTAGTGTGCGGCTAAACCTGCTGCGTCCTGTGGATCACCTTTATCTGATTGTCCGGGGCCCGAATCATTAAGCACGGCATTAATATCTTCATCTGAGTTTTTCGTTGTCTCCAGATTTCTCTGCAGTTCGTGTATGTTGTTAAAAACGCGGAACATCATTTTATTCCACACAACAGGCAAGCATTACCGTTAAGTCTATTATCCACCAAAATGCAGATTTGTCACGTGACAATTCTTACGCAAATGAGATTGAGGGAGACGTTAAGTTTGTTTTGATTTATTAATTTACTTACAATAACAATTTAAAATGTATTAACTTTTACGTATTCACTTTTACATTTATTATTAACTGCATTATATGCATTTTTACTTCATAGAAATAAATATAAATAAATATTAATAAAATTATTAAATCGCTATGGGGGAGCCAGGCCCCCCTGGCCCCCCCACAAGCTGCGCCCATGGAAAGGGCCTTAACAATGTCAGTGACAATCAAATTAAACGCACTAAAAAGAAGTTCTGAGAATTCTGATTTCATTTAAAGAATATCACTAGTATGCAAAAGCACAACCTATTTCAAGGAGAAAATAATTTACATACTGAAACTAAAAGTGGTGTTCAATGCAAGGAAGGACAAAACAAACAAGACAAACCACAGACACAACCTAAAAAGGGCTGTTTTCTTCTGGCAAGTTCACAAATGCTGTTAAAGGAAAAAGCTAATATGGAAATTCGGTTATGGATATAATGTGGCTCAAATAGAGTGGGGGAACTATGATGTCAGAATTTTCAATTAATGAGTAAAATAAAGTCAGTGGTAAACATAACTTGACGATACTTTTACGTTTTGTTCTACAACGTAAATTACACACATCCATACTGAAAAATACTGAGAAGTCCTTTTATTGATGCTGTATGTTACTGTATCTCACAGGAGTAATAAGAGGAAAGAGTTAAGCTTTTTTATTGACTAGTTTCACAGTGTATAGCATGAGCTTTGGCTCTAAGAGCATCATATCTTAACATAAAACGCCATTGTTTTGTCAATAATCAAGCATATACATACCATACTGTAATATAGGCTAGTCTGCCTGAACATTTCATCTAATGTCCTTTGTCTCCTCTAGAGTCCTCACTGGACAGCAGTATAACAGAAAGACAGTGTTTTTATGGTGAGATGACGGCTCTATGTGTGGCCAAAGGTCATTATGCCAAAACACAAACATGATGTTAGCCATATCAGGAGATACAAACACCAGAGACTAAAAACAGCTCCACAGCATTAAAGGGGTCATATGATGCTGCTAAAAAGAACATTATTTTGTGTATTTGGTGTAATGAAATGTGTTTATGCGGTTTAAAGTTAAAAAAACATTATTTTCCACATGCTGTACATTATTGTTTCTCCTCTATGCCCCCTCTTTTTGAAACTCGTCGATTTTTACAAAGCTCATCGGTCTGACAAAGCGAGGTGTGCTGTGGCATAAACATCTAGCAATGGATTTCAATAAGAAATCTGTAAAACTGAACTCTGTTTGAAACACTGTATGAATAGATATGCAGGGAAAATGTTACAGGTTCACTGTGGTCTAATATAACAAATAACTAAATTAAATTAACAAAATGTACAGATTATGTTTAAAAAAATGTGTTAGTCAGTGTTGTTAACTAAAAGTAAACTTAGAAAATTTGAAATGTTGCCTTGGCAACGAACTAAAATAAGTTGAAGCACTAAAATAAACAAACAAAAACAAAAATAGTCAAAGCACATATCAAAATTACTGAAAACAAACTATAATTTAAAATGAAAACTGAAAATAAATGCTAATTGAAATTATTAATAACTACTATAATAGTACATAACACCGGTGTCAGTCTGGATCTGGATTTCCATATATCCATTATGGCCTAGGAAAATTCATGTAGTCTCAATGCAAATGGATTAAAGGGGTGGTTCACTGGGTTTTTTCTAGGCTAGATTACGTTTATGGGGTGCAGTCTAACATGTGTTAATGCTTCGTTTAAAAAAAAAAAAACGCATTATTTTTCACATAGTTTACCTTTATTCCACGGCGCTCTGTCCCTTCTCTTAGAAACGGGCTGATCTTTTCCTGTTTTTATGAAGCCCCGCCCTCAGAAATAGGCGATGGGCTCTGATTGGTTAGCTAGCCCTCTAGTGCGCGTCTAATGGTCCCGCCCCTCACCTCAGCGGCATGTGCTCCTGTTGTATTATTATTGCTTATTTACATTTACATTTTACATTTTAGTCATTTAGCAGACGCTTTTATCCAAAGCGACTTACAAATGAGGACAATAAAAGCAGTCAAAACTAACAAAAGAGCAACAATATATAAGTGCAAATGACAAGTCTCGGTTATATATAATAACTAACCTTAAAAAAGTGAAATCGCAATGAACCACCCCTTTAAGTAAATTTTACTTTCACAAATTAAATTGGCTGCAATGTAATCAAGTTCAAGAAATGTGTTGCACTCACTCACTTTTCAATAGGCAGCACAAAACATTATATATGGAAATAAAATGAAGCTTCTGGCAAAACATTAGCTTCTAGATAAGAAAATGATCCCTGCAAAGAGAGCGCTGCTTCATGATAAAAGTGTATCCAGTCTTGTGTACTCTCTCAGGATCCAGCTGTCTGCCAAAGCAGGCCAATCCATGCAGATGGGAAGGCAATCTGTTTTAATGGCTCATTTCTAATCACCATATTAGAATAGATTTTGCCAGGACCTGCTTTACATATCGCAAATATTTGTCATGTTTTTCAAATCAGGTCTAGAACCTGAGCGAGCAGGATGTCAATATATGCCATTTGCTATCCTAGAATATTAAACTGACAGGCTTGCTAGCCCGACGTCCCGGGGCTATTGTGTTTTCCAGTCGGGCTACCAAAATGTATCACCGCCCTGCCCGACGGGCTATCTTGAATAGTGATATAAAATTCAATAAACTTGATTCGCGTTGTTCACTCACTTGTAGGGGTGAAACGGATTGTAGTTGATCGTTTGCACTTGTTTCTAAGTCTTGCCGATTTAAACATTCAAGCGTTTTAAAACATTCGCGCGCATTCGGAGCTAGCGCGCTGGTTTCTGCACGCACAGAGAGCCGCATTTCAGACAATGCGCGTACACAGAATTGATTCCTCTTTCACGTATACTTGCTTCTGAATGAACACATACACACAAAATTATCTCAAAATAATTGTCTCTGCAAGTATTCTCATAAACACAGTCGGTTATGTCTTAAGTGAACGTAAACAGTGGAGAAAGAAATCTCCTGTGCATCATTATATTGGATCCGTGCATTCGGTCTTAAAGGGGCAGCGGCCTATAAATACCTGCTGTTCCATTTGTGCCACCTGCTGTCAGAGTGTGACATTTGCGTCTCATTCACAAAGCTAAAATCTGACCATTCTGTTTTTGCTTCAAATTTTGAAATTATACAATCCAAATAACATGTATTTAGCATCTTTTTTGGATAGTAATTCAAATGCGGTGGTTGCCTCTGATTTTAAATAGAGCACAGGCAAAGCCTTTGTTTATATGAAGAGATTTCTTTTAGTTGTATATATTTTTAATTTGATTTGGGATTTGTTTTCAAATTTCAAGTTAGTTTTATTATTTAACATTTCAATTTCACAAAGAAATATGCAGCATTTTGTCTGAGAAATAATAATTAAAAGGACACCTTTTCATTTATAATTTGTCTTAAATCTCATTTTGTAAAAAAATAAATATATAAATGCATTGTAAGAAAATTGTATCATGTAATCTGTATCGTGAATTTTATCGCATCGTAAGTTTAGTGAATCGTTACATCTCAATATGCTACTAGTTTTTGCTGATCATGCTGATTTTTCCACAGTAAAGTTCAGCCGATGTCTTTTTTTATTCGGGCTAGTTAAATTCATTTTGGGCAACCAAAACCTGAAGAATGCCTGCCCGAAGGGCTACCAGGGATTTTGAAATTTTGCGAGCCCTGGGTTCATAAAAGAGCAAATAAACTCATTAACTGTAAAGTTACCTGAATCTCAAAAATATACCCACACAATTAACAAATCACTTCATGACTCTTTAAATGTGTTGACAAAATGTATTAAAAGTATGATAATAATTAAATATCACTCCAGCACTGCAGCATGATTGGTAACACTTTTTTGTAGGTATTATGAACTACCAAGATCTATCAAACTTCTTCAGGATCATTAATGCCCATAATACCTGACTTACTAACAGTAGTTATGGGAGGAATGAATGCTTCAAATTATAGCAACTCAGCTCTTAAATGAAAAAAAAACAATTTATCTTGAAAATCACATAAAAATACTAAATCGTTTACTTTCTAAAGCTTTGTGAATATTTCTGCCTGATGCTACTGAAAGGAGTTCATGATCACTTCAAGAGAAATCAGACTTGAACTATTTCTATAGGACGGTCAACTTGTGTATTCCTGCAGCAAGCGAGTGATCAACAAATCCATTCAGTGATGATGTAAATAATTTACAGATTCTATCATCAGTTGCATTTTCTAACCATCCTCATTCAACTCACTCAAACTGATAGCTCAGAATATAAAAGGAGTGGGAATAGTTTTTCTCTGCTCTTCTAACTATATTCTGCCTCCCTGCAGACGCCTCTGAAGGCATCACTGATAGCTTTCAAGTCATTGCTGATTTGAGTGAGATAAAGGGTATTTGATCTCTTCAATTTTCTTCTAACACTCAAGTGGGTTGGAGTCACTATGTATTCCCACAGTAACCACCTCAACACTTCATAGACAATCAGGTCAGTGCTTCACAGCTATATAGTTTATGACATTTATGCACGGACAAAAACAAAAAACAAAGGAGAGTTTATAATTGACAAATCGCTCTTCTTCCTTCCTTCCTCCTAAGAAGTAATGGTTCATTTGGTTTCTCGTTGCACTGATAACAAATCCTGCAAATATGCATCAGTCTTATAATACGATGTTTGTGTTGCTCAAAAATCAGGTTAAAATGCTAATAATTCAACGAATCGCAATTTGAAATATATATGAATTAAATTCTGTTCCATCTGCAACTGCCGTAGTGAATAGTTGTTAATCAAACTGAATTACGCACTGAACGGTTCTAAATTTGCTTTTGAATCGATTCACTGTCAACCCAAAGATTCACATTTAAAGTTTTTGCCAAAAAAAGCTCCTTCCCCTTCTAAACCAATATTCTTCCAATAATTAAAAAAACCACTTGCAACTCCCTGCCATCACATCTGTATGCCTATGCTATCTATGTCAAAGTTTAGCATCACAGGTTTGCAGCTTTCCTCAATGCAAAGGTTTGCTCAAAGTTTTCCTCAAAATGTGTTTACTAGCTCCATGCCATCTGTTGACAGAAGAATTAGTCTCCAGATTGAGGGCTTTGGGGGTTGTTTATTTCCAAACCCTGTCCTCTAGAGATGTGATTAATTGGTTGGTGAAAACATATCCCTTTCCATAATTCCTGTGGTGAAGCCTGGCCTGTGTACACACGGTGAGACGACCAAAGCTATTTTAGTACATTTAATCTGAAGGCTAATATGAAAGTCATTGAACACTGACCGCTCTAATAGCTTTGAGTACAGAGCACTGAAGTAATTAAGTTTTGCCGTTTCATCTGGCCATCTCATTTAGCAGTGAGAAGCAGCTCCCACAGAGAGGCTTGAGGTTCTTCCCTACCTGTGCTTTCTGACACAAAATACTCAAGAAGCAGAGTGAAGCCTTTTAGAAACCTTTTAGACAAAGAGAAAAGGTCAAACATGTTTTCCTCTTAGTATAAAGCTAAATAAAAACTTAATGAGCAAGAAGGACTAAACAGAAAAAGAGATCTGCTGTTCAAATTCATTCATATGGGGTTCAAAAGTCTGAGACCACTAGTAAAAACTGCTTCAACTTTTACAAATTATATAAAATTACAAATTACATTATCAGCACAACAATTGGAGTGAATGTTGAATTAAAAAAATATCCATATTTCAATATTAAAAATCTTTAGTATTTCAATATTAATTAAATGAATAAAAATGTAAAAAGTCAATGTTTTACATTTCTAAAGCCTTCTTATTAGTTTTGATAATATTATTTAATAATTAATACATGTCATTATTTAATAATATGCTTTATTATTTCCAAGGTTCAACTTCTGAGATTTTGTATACAAAATTGTCAATGTGGTAGGGCTGGGTAAAAAATATCGATATCTCGATTATAATCAAGCTACAGGTAGTCCAAAATGCAGCGGCTAGAGTCCTTACCAGGTCAAGAAAATATGATCATATTACCCCAATTTTACAGTCTCTGCACTGGCTACCTATTAAGTTCCGTATCAGTTACAAAATATTACTACTCACAAAGGTCTACTTACAAAGGCCCTAAAAGCAACATCATATGACCCCTTTAAATCCCAAGAATCTATTATTCTAGCCTGTTATCAGTTAATGGATGAAACATTGAAGGGCACCTCCCATCCAATAAATCACAATAAGCATTGTGCTTTGGTACTTTTAATATGAAACTTATTCAAATTATGTTCATGAATGCCGTTTTGGCGCTGTTTAATGTGGACTGGAGTGATCGCTGTAGCATGGCGTGCCTCGGTTCAATTAACATGACTAAACATCCGAAGGTAAGTTAAAAGAAAGGGTACAACCTTACAATCCGTATCCTGTCTCATGTAATCGCTCAAACAGTGTTTCAGCCGTGCAAATATGTCAATATAACGGCTTGTAAACTATGTCACGTAACGTCACATTTACCTTAGAAAAAAAAACATATTCGGTGACCACAATCTCATTAGTCAGCTAAAAAAATTAACTGCAAAGAGGAGCATTTTGCTAAATATATGCACCATATAATATATTCATTATCGAATCGAATCGAATTGAATCGCAAGCTTGTGAATGAGAATTGAATCGAATCATGAAATTTGTGTCAAAACCCAGCCTTCAATGTGGTCTCAGATTTTTGGACTCCATCATATGAAATCATGACTACAATGAAATAAGATACGGGGCTAATCAAAAGGCTTAATGGGCCGGAGATGATCTAATGACAGATTTTCACACAGAGCAATAAGAATGGGACACGGGCATGAGCCATCTGCTCCTTCCGTTGCTTCACCTGTCACTGAACACAATAATAACAAAAACAACAGTTCCACAATCTGTAGATTGCTGTCTCAATCAGCAAATCAGTCCTGTCTGAACCTATGATTCACTCAGTGTAGAGGAGTCTCCTGCTGTTACAAGTATACACCTGCAAAGGCTCAAAACTGCTCTAAATTTAGTTCAAAAACAAAGTAATGTAATGAAGTCTTAAGAATTATGCATTCAACATTACTGTTCAAAGGTCTGGGGTTGGCAAGCTTTTTTAATGTTTTTAGAAGAAGTCTCTTATTCTCACCATTTTGACAAAAAATAACAGTAAAACAATAGTATTGTGAAATGTTATTACAATTTAAATAATTGCTTCTATTATATTTTAAAATGTCATTTATTCCTGTGATGGCAAAGCTGAATTTTCAGCAGCCATTAGCAATATTGTGTCTAAAATGTAAGTTACCCAATATTAATATCGTATTTATTGAACTGTTGTACAAAAACAACAAATGATTTTGCTTAAATAATCTTGGGTGATATTAGTTAAACATGAATTGATAAATGTGACCCTGGACCACAAAACCAGTCATAAGGGTCAATTTTTCGAAATTGAGATTTATACATAATCTGAAAGCTGAATAAATAAGCTTTTTTTTTGAAAATCTGGAATCTGAGGGTGCAAAAAAATAAAAATACTGAGAAAATCGCCTTTAAAGTTGTCCAAATGAAGTTCTTAGCAATGCATATTACTAATGAAAAATTAAGTTTTGATTTATTTATGGTAAGAAATTTACAAAATATCTTCATGGAACATGACCTTTACTTAATATCCTAATGATTTTGGGCATAAAAGAAAAATTGATAATTTTGACGCATACAATGTATTTTTGGCTATTGCTACAAATATATCCGTGCGACTTAAGACTGGTTTTGTGGTCCAGGGTCACAAATAATTTGTAACCAGTATGAAACGTAGATCAAAGAAACAGGTTAACATCTGAAACCCATATGATGATAGAGAACCATGAACCAAAATGCTTCACTGACATTCCCTGAAGGCTTAAAATCCTATTCAGTTGAATTTGTAACATTGCTTTCACATATTAAAGAGAACTGAAGACTTGACCTCATACTAGTTTTAAAGGGGTCATATGATGCTGCTAAAAAGAACATTATTTAGTGTATTTGGTGTAATGAAATGTGTTTATGAAAGAGAAAGGAAAAATTGAAATCGCATCATATGACCCCTTTAAGACATATACTTAGCAGATAAATGAGGCAAGCGAATGGCCTAACCCTCATTAACATACTGAATGTTTCACTTGCCCTATACCTCCATTCCTTCCTCTCTCTCCCTCTCATGCATGCATAATGATGATGAATATTTGGGGAATGAGGAATCAGACTAAGCGATTAGCTTTAGCAATGTGATAAAATGCGAGTGTTTCCACAGACCTTTGATGCTTTTTTCTCTCTTTCTCCCTTTAAAGGAAGTTCAGAAGAGCCTGGAGACAGTGACTAGTGGGGTGCAGGGCTGATAGCAGGCTTAGAAAAATACACTGCCACCGAGCTCACATGAAACCATCTTCTGGCTTATTTCACAGTGAATCTGGTACAAACTCTGCTTTTTGTTTTGATACACTGTTTTCACACTACACAGCTCCACCCAGAACTGGTCTTTCAATGATACTTTACCTAACAAAAACAGACAAGCCACCTTTACACCTGGTATTAACATGCATTTTCAGTGATAAGATCACAGTCGGACAGCACTTGACTATATTGAAAAAAAAAAAGAAAAAGAAAAAAAAAACGGTGTAAAAGCAACCAAGATGCATTAGGATCGGATTGTGATCAAAACATTTCGTAGGTGGTCAGGGATGGATTCTGACAAAGGCATAAATGTTAAGGTGTTGAGCTACAATATATATAGAGATGCATGATATATCTGTATCTCATCAGTTGTTGAACGCTATTACCAATATTTTAGCAGTATCGGTTGATATAATGGACAGGGTTTATATTGGGCCGGGGCCGTCTGGGGCTGAGCCCCAGCACATAGACTCCAGGGCTCGACATTAACGCTTCATTAACACCAGACAAGTAACATGATTAAAACATCAGTAACAAAAAATAACTATTTAAACACCAAAACGCAAGTATTATTCTGATTTTATTACATTTAGAGTAAGTGGATAATAGTGGATATAGCTATACTGTATATTATGCATCTATTGCTGAGGCGAGGCTCACACAGCCTCTCCAGGAGAAATCAAAACGCGCAACACTAAGAAACTCAGCAAAGGGATAGTTTACCCAAAAATTAAAATTTGATGTTTATCTGCTTACCCCCAGGGCATCCAAGATGTAGGTGACTTTGTTTCTTCAGTAGAAAACAAACGAAGATTTTTAAGTCAAACCGTTGCAGTCTGTCAGTCCTATAATGTCAGTGGATGGGAATCACAGCTTTGAGAGTCATAAAACAAACAAACAAAACCAAATTAAACCCTGCGGCTCGTGATGATATATACACCTTGGATGCCCTGGGGGTAAGCAGATAAACATCAAATTTTCATTTTTGGGTGAACTATCCCTTTAAGGCCAAAGCATTCTTCGGCCGTCCGCACACCATTCGCATTACGTAATTTTCGTCATCAGGAGGGCTCGCAGATAGCCGTGCACCCTGTCCGCAGCATCCTGAGGTAAAAATTCAAAATGGAAAGTTTTTATATTTAAAATACAGTTAGGCAACATCACACAACGTTTTCACCATTACGACTGTTTAATAGTTCTATAAACAGTTCAATAAGCAAATACAATAATATTAGGTCACTTACATTTTAGGCGGAAACAGCGCATCTCACAGCAACCAGACGATTCATTGCTGATAGATTCCGTGTTTTGAATGAATCGGTTGAGTCAAAGTTTCATTAGACCATGCATAAACATCTGATGAATCTGACTTTTGAACGAATTGTTTGAATGAACGACTCAATGACTCACTCATTAAACGCTCACTACTGACACCTACTGGCGTTTTTTATTTCGTTGAAAAGTATCATTTCCACCATCATTTCTTGTTTGTACATTCAAAAAAATATTTAAAATAATCTCATAATATTATTTAATGCAGTTGTATTTTTCAGTGTAAATGAATTAATTTGATAATGTATAGATTATTAAAATTGAATTTATAGATCAAATGTAAGAATTTGAAATGAAAGTATTAACGAGATTAGTGGGAAAATGCCCTCTATAAAGGTAAAAAAAAAAAAGCCCTTATATAAAAACACACACATTTGTCACAGCTGATAGAAAACTGATGAGAAAATTGCTTCAGAATAAATCATATTTGCAAAAAAACAAAGCACACACACACACATACATGCATACATATACACACACACACACACACACACACACACACATTTATATATATATATATATACCCACACATAACAAATCCCAATTTAACCCCTGATAATGGATATATATCAGCTGATATAATTACATTTACTGTAAGTTAATCTTTAAAAATTAATACCTTAACAACATTTGTTAAATGCAAACTTCATCAAATCTCAAAATTAATATACATTTTCGTACCGTACAGAATCATTTAAAATACGAGATTTAAGTTTTTAGTGTTTTCATGGGGGCGCTTCAAAAAAAAAAAATTTTTCCTTCACGTCTCATCCTTATTAGTATCCCTTTAAGCCGTACACTAGAATTCGAACAACGGTGCTCTGTAGCGACATATAACAATAATAATACACCCACTTAACTTTACTTTCTTGCAATACTGCAAAGTTTGTGTTCTTTTAACTCAGAGGTCACAGCGTGACATATCGTTCTTCTATTGGTCAAGTCTCACGTGATATTAAATTGCAAGTGAGAATTCACTTAATGCAGTGAAGTTGACTTGAGCTTAGGGGTGTGCGATATACAGTGGGTACGGAAAGTATTCAGACCCCCTTCAATTTTTCACTCTTTGTTATATTGCAGCCATTTGCTAAAATCATTTATGTTAATTTTTTTTCCTCATTAATGTACACACAGCACCCCATATTGACAGAAAAACACTGCTGGCGGTTTTAATTTCACATTTCGGCTTTTTCTTTTTTTTCTTTTTTTTTTGGAAAAAATTTAATGGTTTTAAATCATTTCAAATATCAGTATTCAACGTTTTATGTTTAATATATCAAAACATTATTTATGCATTTGTAATTGCAGGTTAAATGCATTCATGTCTTGCATTAAACAAAATACATGTGTGTAAATACATCTAAATGCCACTTCAGATGCAGCTTCTGTGTTGATTTAATTTGCTTGGTAACAGCCCAAATGTCTTATTATTCTAATTCCCTGATTAAATGTAAGAATTTGACTCAAAAGATAATGGACACTTTTAGAAAAAATGGCTCTATGAAGGTAAAAATGCCCATAAAATGCAAAAATCACTTTAAACTTATTGGAAAAGATTAATTTCTATCAGTATGAACTGACCAGCACACAGAATATGAAGAATATTAAAAACATTAAAAACATTAGGAGTCAGCTGTCTTCGGCAGTCCTTAAGGTACCAGCACAATAACACACTCAGCAAAATATCGTCTAATTATCGTTATCGATAAAATCCTATAAAATATCGAGATATAATTTTTTGTCAATATCGCACACCCCTACTTGAGCTGGTGTTTTGTTTCTCCCACATTATGAATGGAAGTAAATGGGTCAAAAAATGTAGTGTAACTATCCCTTTACTGTCTAAAACTTGCAATATAAGATATATTTTTTCATCTGTCAGCATGATAAAAAGCCTTTTGAATCATCCTCAATGCTTTTAAAATTTGGTAAATGACGGAACATTTTGTTAACGCAGTCTGTGATGCATTATGCAACTACTGTTTTCCATTTTGCACAGGTAAGTGGACATAAATACAATCCAGCTAAAGAACATCCAGATATTATCCGGATATGGAACGCATGTTAATGCCAGGTGTAAAGGGGCCATAGAAAGAAGGAGACAGACAATGTGATTGTGCCCTTTGACACACAGAGGGATTAATTTAGGGGAACAGAGCATCTCAGAGCAGAGGATGGAAGTAAGCAAGAGCACCCAGCGGGGGGCAGGAACACAAACTATATCTGTGGCCTTTTCAAGGGACCGAGATACAATCTTGCCGCTAACTGGCAAGCACCAAAAAACAGAAGCTCTGGCTCTGAGGTACAGGTACAATTACAGACTGATGTGGTGGTGGTGGTGTACATATCCTGTTAGCTTTGCATTACAAAATCAAGATAAAAACATAACTTGGAACAGGTGAGAATATGGATTTAAGATAAGCAGCAAGAAGGTTTAGCATATCCGTTAATCTTTCCAAGGAATAAGTGGACAAGCCTTTTATGAAAGCCAAATACAGGAAAGTTATGGCCAATTAGACACAGACACGGACACGCTGCAACTGATGACATCTAGATGACTGGATTATTCTCATGTGTATATTGGGGAAACACACTCAAGCAACACTGAACCAAATACACTGGAAGCTGTGTCAACAACCCCCGGGTTTCCTGGAATCCCTTATTCCATGGAGGAGGCTAAGGAAGAATCCCAGTGTCATGACAGCATAGAGACTGACTAAACACACAAGGCCATCTCAGTTGTTTTAAAATATGAAAAATATCTTTTAGTATATGCTGTTTTCTGTTGATGCGTGAACTTCACTAAACATTATTTGTTGCGCACCCACCATTCAATATTTGCAATAAGCTATGCGCTTTGTTACTTTTGATATGAAAAGTCTCAGCTTTCAAATTTTGTCAACTTTATCATGTTACAAACAATAAACAGCTTGTTTATGATGTCAGTAAAACAGCCTGTAAACAATGTGTCATGTAACATTACATTCACCTCAGGAAATTCTTTCAATGTCCATAAACTTGATAGTCAACTACAAAAAAATAGGCTAACTCTAGAGAGGAGCATTCTGCTAAGTGCACTACATTACACATTCATTATATTTTGACTTAACCTGTTGTTATATTTTTAATTAACCTCTTCATTATTTAAAGGGGTCATATGATGCTGCTAAAAATAACATTATTTTGTGTATTTGGTGTAATGAAATGTGTTTATGTGGTTTAAGGTTAAAAAAAAAAACATTATTTTCCACATACTGTACATTATTGTTTCTCCTCTATGCCCCGACTTTCTGAAACGTGTTGATTTTTACAAAGCTCATCGGTCTGAAAAGCGAGGTGTGCTCTGATTGGCCAGCTATCCAGTGCGTTGTGATTGGCCGAATACCTCAAGCGTGTGACGGAAATGTAACGCCCCTTACCATACTGTGATGCCGTGTCCCGGCCGGAGTGACGAGACAAAAACATTAAAACCCATTATAAACGAGGCATTTGTTGCATCCAGTGGGGACATAATTATGGATTATAATGACTTATACTGTCTTTTTACGCATTGCGTTGCATCGCGCCGCGTAAACATAATACCATGTCTGCATTAGTGATCGGAGGAATGACAAACAAGCGCTACTCTACTGCCCAAAACTCGCGTTTGAATCATCAGTGGCAAATCCTTTAAATGAAAACGTACTTACAGTCTGTGAGTCATAACAGCCGGCATTGTAGTCTACTCTACCAGGATCAGGAAACAGTCCTCCATAAAATGCGCAGCACACATCTGAATATTTGGGTTGAACTGTTCTGAAACAGTGTTGTAAATACAACTTAACCACTGAATTCTAGTTGTGTCCTCTTTTGGAAGACCAAACAAAGTAGTTTCGCTTTCACAACGAAACACACGGCGGGCTAGAGTGAGCGGCGGCCGGTGGCCTAGAGTGAGGAACGGCCGGTGGGCTAGAGTGAGCAGAGGCCGGCGGGCTTGAGAACGGCGTGGCCGGCGGATTCGAAGAAGGAGCGTCCGGCGGGCTTGCGACAACCACATGTGACGACCCCGGGCTGGACTCCGCTTCGTCCACGGTGAAAGCCGATCCGGCGATCCACAGCGCGAAGTTGATGTATTTCCTCAGCGACCAGCACGGATCAGCTCCAGGCATGATGAAGCGGATATCGTCCTCTTTTGGAAGGCCAAACAAAGTAGTTTCGCTTTCACAACGAAACACACAGCGTCTCGACATGGCGGCAGCAACAATACTACAGCGAGAATAAAAGTTACACCTTCTTTCTTTGCGTGAACATTTGGGCGCCGTTATGCAAATCTTCCCACATTGTGACGTAGACATGTGGGGGCGTGTTAAAATGAGCCGTTTTAGAAGGGCGTGGTTGACTCTTAACTTTTATAAAGAATATCTCTTTGGATTTGAGACTTTAGTCTTTGCAACTTTACAGATCTTCTTTATGCACCAAGAGCTTGTATCACTTCAAAGAGAAAGGAAAAATTTAAATCGCATCATATGACCCCTTTAATGTATGTTTGAATAAATCCGTCATGAATACAAGTTTTTATTACAGCCAGCATTCAAATGTTTATATTTGAAAAGCAAAAACAAAAAAACTAAAAAAACAGTGGAGTAGAAACATAATTCTGTTATTAAAAGTTGCAAAACTGCCTTATGTGCAATTTACATGTTTGTACAACTCAGTTTTTATTTGAGTGTGTTGATTATTAAATACATTTGATTTATTAATTTATAAAATTTATTTTCAGTTTTCGGCCAAGTGCATCCTGAAATTTAAGTTTCGGTTTTGGCCCAGAATTTTAATTTCAATGCATCACTAATGATGCCAATAATCTATTTTCTACATACATACATAAATAAATAGTTTGAATGTTACACGTGAATTTAGGTATCATAACATGAACATTTAAAGTACAAAATACAGATAATTCCTTTTAACATCGGCTAGAGAAAAAAAGTATACTAATTGAATTAGAAAACAAAGTTCTCATAATAACTATCAGAATCAAGCTCAGAGACTTATAACCAACGGATCTGAATTATTAATTGGTTATTATACAGTACAAGACAGTTAACTGCACATTTCAAAGTGACATTACAATTAACAGTAAAAGCAATTCACAGTCCTCTTAAATGAAAAGTGCACATCTCAAAGAGTTACATCTTTTCCATAACATATTGGTATGCCTTTAAATTAGTGCTAGATGATAGCAAAAGATGTCTAAATCTTAAACTGGGTCAAAATATTGGACAATTAAATATCAAATACCAGGCACTAGAAAAGAATCTGGTATAATATGATGTCACGATGCAATAAAAAATAATGTGTTGTTATGGGCGCGACACAGAAATGTAACAAGAGTATCTGTTTTTTTCTGCAGTGTATTGTATTTAATATCATTGGTACTGACCAATTAGAGGCCAGAACAGGAACATTTTAGATAATATAAAGCGGTTATCCCATTTAATTGGAATTTGTGGGACTGTTTTAGAGTGGTTTAAGTCTTATCTGTCACATAGATCATCCTCGGTAAAGTATGGTAACTTTGTTTCAACGGCAGTGCCTGTTACTTGTGGGGTCCCCCAGGGTTCTGTTATTGGCCCTATTTTATTTTCATTGTATATGTTGCCCCTGGGTTCAATTTGTAAAAAATACGGCATGTCGTACCATTTGTATGCGGATGATACTCAGATCTATTTACCTATGAGAGTGGGAGAGAACAACGGTTCTAATTTGCTATTTGCATGCCTAGAGGAGGTTAAGAGCTGGATGACTCAAAATCTGCTTCAGCTGAACCGAACTACAGGATAAAATATAAAACTCTTCTGTATGTTTTTAAAGCAATGCATGGGTTGGCCCCTGCTTACGTGACTGAGCTCATTGCTGTTCGTCAAGCACCTAGGTCTCTAAGATCCAATAATAAGTTATTGCTTACTGTCCCTCGTACTCATTTAAAGTTAAAAGGGGATCAGGCCTTTGCTGTTGCGGGGCCGAAGCTCTGGAATAGTCTTCCTCAGGAACTTAGAGAAGTCTCATCTTTGAATGTTTTTAAAGTTGAAGTCAAAAACTACTTCTTGTCTTTAACCTTTGAGAGGGTGGGCTAGTCTTTGTTGTTAGTAGGATCTGTGTTGTTTTAAGTCGTGTGTTTTAATGAAGTGTTTTTTTTTTGTTTGTTGTTGTTTTTTTATTGTACAGCACTTTGGTCCGCAGGTGCAGTTGTAAAGTTCTCTATAAATAAAGGGAATGAATGAACTGTATAACAATTTGCTATTTGCATGCCTAGAGGAGGTTAAGTGCTGGATGACTCAAAATCTGCTTCAACTGAACCAGAGTAAAACTGAGATTATGTTTTTTGGCCCTGCCAGAGGATGTTTAGATATGTCCACATATTTGGGCTCATGGTCTAATTATTGCCGTGACCAAATAAGTGCAGTTGTAAAGTGCTCTATAAATAAAGTGAATGAATGAATGAATATGCATTTTATAATTCTAAATACGGCATTCCATTATTTAATTTCTACACTGTCAGGACATTTCACTGAACAAAAGTGCATTTTTTGTCAAAACGTTGTGCATTTTTTAAGTATGATGACAATGACAGAAACCCACGCATAAATCCTGGTCGATAAGTCTTACAGCGCACTCATAGTGGAATTACTGGTGATGAGAGGGACGTGTATGCCTGCAGCATGTCATGGTCAATAGGCTGCATCACTGGAGTTCTGATGCAGATCCCCACTGATGACAAAAGGCCCCTGTCTTTATCTCAATACACAGAGAGATCACAAAGCCTGAGCTATAGAATAAAGTCAAGTATTACAAAGGATGCGTGATGTGGAGTCTGTAAGCAGACTAATTCACCTCACAAATGCACAGTAATCTCAGCTTTCAACGAAAGATGATGACAACAGCCGGAATAAAAGACTATCCATACGCTTCAGTTCATGCACAATCTCACACACCTCTTTTATTATACAAAATACCACAGTGTTGATTGCAAGCTTTGTTCTAGTTCACTGCTGTTCAGAATAAAATCTTTCTAGAAATGAATGTGCAGTGCTCAAGTCTAAACAGCAAAATCAATCACGGGCATACTGAATATTAAAATTGGGTCCTGTCAAAAGGCATCCTGTTGCATTATGCAGGGTCTGTATTAATTTTCATATGGCTCTACATATTAAACATTGAGACTAACTAATTCAATTAAGATAATTGTAACACTTTAAGGTTCAGCTTGTTAACATTAGTTAATGCATTAGTTGTCACATAATGAACAACATAATTTTTTACAGCAATTATTGTAACAATTTACAATAAGGTCCTATTGTTTAACATTAGTTTATGATTACATTTGTTAGAGTATTAACTAATATTTGTTAATGTTAGTTTTTAAAAATACAATAATGCGATTAAAAAAAATTAACTAATCACACATTTTTTTCTGAAATTAATCACGATTGATCCCACCTAACATTCAATTTTATAAATATACTTTTGTATTGCAATAATTTCACATGCAATCCTCAAATTAATGTATATTATTAATGTATTTTATGTATATTAATGTACATAAAGACAGTATTTCTTTAAATATTTGTTTAGTGGCCTCTTTTTTATGACTGAAGGTGAGTATCACTGATACCAATACTACTGATGTCTCAATGAAATTTTTTTCCCCTAATATTTAACCATTGACTATAGCCATTCAACATTACAATATAATTGACTGCTATTAATTTGAACATTTATTAGACTATAAAAAATAACAACTTCTAATTTAAGTTAACTTAAAACAATCTTCACATAAACCCTTAATAATAAATGTCATATTTAGCTACCTGTGCCCTTCAGCAATATACAGAAATGGAATAAAGTTATCAAACGCTAAATTTTAAATTAAATATAGATGAATCCTTAAAGCTACAAAAGTTATTGATTTCCTCTTTTTTTCTTTTGTTGTTTGATTAACAGACATCATAGCAGCTGGGTTATTAGGTTATTTGGCTGCTATTACTTTAAGAGCTGCTGTTGCTGAACATGAAGCGGATCTGACACGCATCATATTTTCTCACAACTCTTTACCTTTTCTGACCCACTTCAGTTCTTAAAGTCTCTACTTATGAGCTGACGAGTTGAATTGGGTGTGTTAGATGAGGGAGACAGTGCTGGGCTGCTCCAGGACAGTTTTGAAAACCACTGCATTTCAGAGACATGTTCTTAAATGTGACTCATATAACAAATACTTACATACATGCACAGTTTTAAGGCAGCTTTAATCGCCTTTTTGGTAACTTCATGACTTAACTGACGACAAATCTACGACGAAGTACGAATACGAAGTGATATACAGCACGCCAGCGCATTTGTGCGTGCAATTGAAGAGCACGTGCTACGAGCACAGTATAACAGCTGACAGGACGGGAAAGTTAGTTTTTACTAACATATGGCCTGACAACGTCTCATCTGATCGCAGTTCACTGTTGTTCTACTGAAGCTCCCTCGTCACCTGTACCTTTTCTGCTCTTGTTTGACTCGCGCCTGGCGCTGAGGAAAAGTTGAAGTGCGCGTTTGAAAAGTCTCCTGTTTCATGTGGTCATAAAGACGTTCTGCGTCTAAATAAATGCAATTCTTGTCAAGAAAAAAAAAAGAGACAGAAGCAGCAGTTGTGAGTGGGGTGGCCAACCCTAGCTCCGCCCCTGCGTTAAATACTTTTAATGCCGTTAAACTGTAAAAATTAATCGCGCTAATTTTGACAGCAAAACAATACAACTGTGATTGTTATTTCATTAGCTCAGGTTCACCAAATAATATTAACAAGTACTTTACAGATAACTAGTAAATGGTCAATTTAACCTTTACTAAGATTAATAAATGCTTTAGAAGTATTTTTCATTTTTAGTTCATAATGTAATTAGAATAATGTTAACAAATGAACCCTTAAAGTATTACAGCAATTATTAATTCAGGTTATTGTTAATTTAGAAATGTTGTTAATTCATGTTCTTTCATTATACATTATCAAATGTAAATTTATACAGCTTGAAATGTTAAAAATGTATTAGTATAGAAAATGACATTAACAAAAATAATAATAAATGCTAACCTTACTATAAAGTTTTACCTAGATCATTTCAATGTTTATTTGGATTTAAAGGGGTCATATGATGCGATTTCAAGTTTTCCTTTCTCTTTGGAGTGTTACAAGCTGTTTGTGAATAGATAAGATCCCTGAAGTTGCAAAGAATTTATTATATTATTTATTAAAAAACCCTTGCTACGTGTACTGCGTTAAGCTAACTGAGACTTGTTATAGCACTTGTATATTATTGCTCTTTTGTTGATTTCGATTGCTTCTATTGTCCTCATTTGTAAGTCGCTTTGGATAAAAGCGTCTGCTAAATGACTAAATGTAAATGTAATGTAATAATGTCTCAAAATGTCCTAACAACACTTACTTTCAATGATTTTTTTCTCTGTCTCTTCAAATTTCTTGCCTCCTGAGATTGACATGACACATCGCTACAATCCAATGCTCCGCACCCGCTCTCAGAAATATGTGACAGGAACACAACAGAGGTCCTCATCAACTCTCTTTTTGTGTCCCCGCCCCACCCTCTCTCTCGTACTCTCGTTCTCTCTGATTGTCTCAGGTCTCTGACAGTAATAAACACTGTGGCTTCCCTCACTCACGCTGCACAAGCAGAGAAGAGGAACTAGATGTGAGATGTTATACGTGTGTGTGTTTGTGTATGCACAGAGGAGGAGGAGTGCTATGCTACAGCACAGTATTCTCCAGTGCCTTAATTCTATTGCGGAATCAGACTTTACCCAAAGCAGAGGTGACATTGCTGCAATTTCCCCCTGGCAATGAGACAAGTCTGCACACCACAAAAAGGAAGAAGCATTGCTGTAAATACATTGCTGTTAATGTTGTTTTCCTCTAAAGTCAACAAGAAATAGAATTTGACTTCTTTGCATGATTTACCAATCCACTGATTGTTGATTGGAAGGAGACAGTCGAAATGAAGAAAGCGTCTGGGTTTAAGCCGACTAAATGATTGTAAAATTCTGGCATACATCAGCAGAGAGAATGCTGTATTTCACCAGAAGATCAAGTTATGACATTTCAATTAAAAATAATGAGCACAAATAAATTAATAAATAATTAAACATATGTATGGATAAATCACTCACAGTAAGATCAGTAACATTCATTTATAACCACTTCCATTTCATGCCGACTTTAAAGATTACAAGTCAATTATTAAAATCTTACAAATCCTTTTACATTGACATCACTGAAGTGGGCTATTTGATAATGTTAATCAATAACAGCAGTTTAGGCATTGTTTTAGAAAACCCGCATTCAGGTCTGGCTACATTCTTGTATTTAATGCCCACTTTTTGCAATCCACTTCATCCCTGATGGATAAAATCAAGTCACGCCCTACGTTATTTCTTGTTAAAATCCTGTTTTAGATGGAAATACGTTGTCAAGCAAGATTCATTACCAATGCAGAATCATAGAAAATTGCATTACAATGAATTTATTCTTAATAATTTAAAAAAACATATCAATTATCTTTTATATGGTCTTTTAAATGGCATATCACATAATACAACAGAAGCTAAAATACTAAAATTAAACATTTCTTTTTTGTTTTCAGTTATCCTTCAGTTCAGCAATTTAACAGCTTGCATTGAGTTAACTGGTTAAGAAAAGCTCTTAGTTAGGACAAGATATCACAATAAAGTGTCATTGACATGATGACAACAATGTCACATCTGGGAAGTAAAAAGGGTTGCACATGCAGTTTTACATCGTCACTATGATTAATGTATCAGTCAGATGGGAGTAGGGTTGCAAAAAGGTGGAAAATTTCCAGTAAATTTCGGAAATATTCCAGAAATTTTGGAAACTTTCCAGGATTTTTTGGAATATTCCAGGGATTTTCGGAAAGTTTCTGGAAACTTTCCACTCCTTTGCAACCCTAGATGGGAGTCAGCATTTACTGAAAGCAATCATAAACAAATTAAAAACTTTTATTGCTTTTCATATCTGATAAGCTTACAGAACTGTCAGACTTGTAAAAGATGACATGCAGTTCTGATGTGACAAAATGAAGCACAAAACCAATTTGCCATTTTTGTTCTCATTTTTAATAAGACAGCGTCAAATTAATATTCATATAGTCGTCTGCAAGACACTGTTCTGAAACAGAAAACCTCTCTAATATTCACAAAGAGACTATCACAACTGTCTGCACTTACAGCTCAATCCCTCTGTCTGTGGTCAGCATATATTCAGCAACATAATGACTGACAGAGCAGTCTGAATCTTGCTTGCATTTTAATTAAAGGCTGATTGCACGTTATCAGTTTAACACACTCACATAGAGACACCGGAAGCTCGCTGCATCTTCTCTCACACTCACCAGGAGCGACTGAGCACTGCTGAAGTGCCGCCAATATAACCTCTGAATTATTCTCTCACATCCAGCTCTCAGCGGCCCCTGCGAGTGTGCTGGCTACGGTGCACTAAAAATGATCAATTCTGTGTCTAGTAGCTTTCATTTGGAGAACAGCCATCTAATTGGCAATTAAAGCAGATAAGAAATGCCTGTTGTACTCCACACTCAGTATAGGCACGGAGCTATTCAGTAAGAGCAGTATAGGACAGCTGTATTTAACCACATTGTTCTATTCCTCGGCATGACTGTTTCATGGCATTCCTGTCTAGTTGGTGGTACTGAGAAATCCTTCAAGCACAGTAGAATCAATACAGTCAATGAGGATTAGATTTACAGAGGTAGAAGGGATAGCAATCTGGTGTGTGTTACAGAACCAATCCTACAGGTCAATGGTATGTAATGTATCCCAGTATTATAACCCCAAATAACATGCTGCTGAGGGATTCAGAGATTCAGACAAACTCTACCTCATCTTCTATTCCCTAAAGTCTGTGTTGAAATCAGTAATATTTCATAATATAACCCCTTATATACAGTACCAGTGACATAAACCCAACCAAAAGTCAATTCCACACAAAAAAAATACATTTGTGGTTTTATCATAACGTAATGATTTTTCTGAGATTTTTCAAATCAGACAAATTATAAATGGGGAATTGTCAAAAACAGTGAAAACTAACAAATACCAGTTTGCAAAACTAGCTATCATCTGCTATTCCTGCTGGAAAAACAACTAAAACCAGCCTAAACTGGTTGGCTGGTCTTAGCTTGTCTTCAAGCCTGGTCAGAGCTGGTTTAGCAGGCTGGTTTTAATAATAATAATAATTTATGCATTTAGCAGACGCTTTAAGCGACTTACAGTGCATTCAGGCTATACATTTTTTTACCAGTATGTGTATTCCCTGGGAATTTTTTTTTTCCGGCAGGGATGTGAAAGGTGTTTTAAAAAATAAAAACAGAAGAGAGAAAATTGTAGACTGCCCCATCAGTAAATAGATTATATGCAAATAAATAAATACATAAAATATGGTCTACTAGTTCAGATAAGCTAAGAACCAGCTAACACCCAGCTTAGACCAGCAACCAAACTCAGAAACACAGCTACCAGCGGGGTGGGCATCAGTTTAGTGTAATAGAGAACATTCGGACTGAATTTATTTACTGTCATAAAACCAGCTGCAGATGTCACTTCATATCTTCTTGTTGAATTGCTTGTCTTGTTTTATTCAGAGTTTTAAAAAGGTCATCTGAAGTGCAAAAACTTTTACTCCAAGTACTCAAATTTATCGAAAATTCCTCTTCATCCTCCCCGTAGAAATCAATGAATAATTATGGTAACCGCGATTTGTTTCCCCAATGATAACCGCGAGATGTTGCATCATAACTCTTGTTTTTTCGTTATCTTGCTTTTTTAAGAGATAAATTTTGCTATTATTAAAAACAGTCTAATTTATGTTAAAGAAAAGGCCAGTTGTCTTGTCGTCACAAATTATTAATTTAAATCATATTCAAATAATCTCACTGTTAAATGCCATCTGCAATTTGTTTACTAACGTCATCACAGTGTTAAAATAAATGACAGCGCTATAAAGACATAACTGCAATGGTTAACGTACATGTCAATTTATTGTGCTTCAGTTCAGCAAACACAAAGCTTGGTTTCTGGCTACACTCCTGTTCTATACCATAGTGAATATAGTAGGGCGACAGAAGGGGCTCTCAGACTCGGAGTAAGAAACCGCCCCTTCTGCTCTCCTCACTAAAGTAACCAGCTGCATTGTTCAAACAGCACTGCAGCAGCTTCTCCACTGTCTTACTGCCAAGTGCCTCGCTCGAGCACTGCTGCTGTAAATGACCGAAACAGAACACCTCACTATCAACATGCTGATATGATAGTACTCACGTTTCAACTTGGTCGCGTGTCTTTTGTTTGCTTTTCCGAGCACAGCTCCCGCAATCTGAAGTTGCTTTCGATTTAGCTCAAGCCGATGACACTCTGTGTCTTGATGTTTTTTTTGTTTTTTTAAAGTTTCACTTCCAACATCGAGCTGTCAAAGATCCTCGGCGTGCTTCAGGAGCGTGTAGTGAGTTGCATTGTTCAAACAGCACTGCAACAGCTTCTCCACTGTCTTACTGCCAAGTGCCTCGCTCGAGCACTGCTGCTGTAAATGACCTAAACAGAACACCTCACTATCAACATGCTGATATGATAGTACTCACGTTTCAACTTGGTCGCGTGTCTTTTGTTTGCTTTTCCGAGCACAGCTCCCGCAATCTGAAGTTGCTTTCGATTTAGCTCAAGCCGATGACACTCTGTGTCTTGATGTTTTTTTTGTTTTTTTAAAGTTTCACTTCCAACATCGAGCTGTCAAAGATCCTCGGCGTGCTTCAGGAGCGTGTAGTGAGTACCAGCTGGCTTCATCAATGTCACCGCTGTCTGTCGCTCACGGGTCTATCCGAACAAGCATGTTTCTGCCTCTTATTAGGTTGAATGATGCTCGGGCTTTCTTTGGTGACGGAATCTCCGCCAAATTTCTGTCTCTTGTGATTCAGTTTGTTGGAATATATCTGCCCCATCCCTCTCCCTCTCCCTCTCTCTCCCTCTCTCTCTCCCTCCCTCCCTCC
>NW_015552551.1:415114-419059 GCF_001515605.1 Sinocyclocheilus anshuiensis
TCTCTCTCTTCCGCACTGCTTCAAACACTACAACCCGTCACATGCTCACTGTCATCAGCTTCCGTTTATTAGCAGCGCTACAGATCCTTCACGTGAATTACACAGAATTAAACTGCGTTTCTTATCATGTGTAACATTACCACGCCGACAGAAAGCTTGGTTGAACTTCACGATCCATCAAACATTTCCCTTTCTTTGACTATGGTGGGGTCCTAAAGCCCGCCGGGTTCATGGCACAAGAGTCTCAGCTTCAGACGTCACGCCCACAGACCGCCTACTGCCTGTTCTCTAATGTCTTATTCATACGGCACTCCAAACTGAAAAGCACTTTCTGATCAAATCTCATTGGCTAGCATTGCACAATGTCCAGGACACACAGGTGTTCTTTTTTTATCAACCTGGAAACTCGGTTGATGCACTGAACCTTTTAAGGATAAATTTATCCCTTGAATTTCGTTTCAGTTCAGTCTTTATTTAATTTCCCTAAGACAGTTTGATTGCAGCATTTAATAGATACACCCAATGATTGGACCAGTTTTGCCATGTTAGAATAAGTCTTTGAAAGATACTCAGAATTTTTGAGGCATTTTATGGACATTTTTACAATCTAGATAGCCATGCCTTTGTGTATATAGAATTATGGCACTATAAATAAATGTATGTATATATACACTTTATAAAGCAGGTGTACATACTATATTTTATTATATACTTTATACTTTGTTTTTATATTATGCAAGTACAATGTATTAGTGTTATTTTATCATAGAAATATAATATATTTATATAGTTTTTATTAATATTTGGAATTAATTTATTTTTCATTTTAATCACACGGGGCCCCACGGTGAACGGACCGAGGGGGACACCCCATATCCCTATCTCGCACCGGGCCCCGCGTCAGCTAAGGACAGCCCTGGCTGCTTGAACACTTTAGAATTTTCTATATTTCTGCATAAATATGACTCAAAACTTAATCAGATTTTCCGGAGTCCTGAGAGTATACAAAGAGAACCCAAACAAATGAGACAAAAATATTTTCTTAGTCATTTATTTATTGAGAGAAATGATCCAGTGTTATATATCTGTGAGTGGCATATACAATTAGTAATTTTTAGTTCAGTTTTATTTTCTGTTAGTAGGCCATCAGGATAACCATATTTACACAATATTTGAACACAAAGTACACTGCAAACATAATAGTAAACAGTAAGAGTATGGCAGAATGCTGAGCATAATCCCCCACCCCCATAAGATTATATGAGAGAAAACCCATTCTAAAGCCATTATGTTTTTAATATACAGTTAATTAGACCTGTTGAAAAGCAAGGTAGCTGAGCAAACAACCTTATGCTTGAGTGTCTATAAATTTGTAATGACAAGTGAGTTAATTTATTCAAAAGGTCAAACCAATCTGTTCCTTTTACTTTTGCCTATTACAGACTAATAAGTCTGAGTCTACAAGATGGTCTGATGTAAGTAATGGGTGGTGAAGTAAGTTAGCTTTTACATGTGCCAGTGGGGATAGAGATTGTGTTGCATCTAGGTACCCATAATGCTGAGTAGAGCTTCAAAGGAAAATTCTCAGCATTTGGAGATTGCAGCACTTGTCATGGTGCTCAAGGTGCAAAGAGGACATAGAGCTAATCAAATGTGCCACTGCCTAATGATGAATACACAGCCTCTAATCCGAAGAAAAATAGGTACAAATGCATTCACTATCACACACAAGCTGTTTCAGACACATGTTCACATACACAAGGACTCATTATGTACCTACTGTGCAATCTTCTTTTTTTCCTGCCTTTTCTCTCTCACCTTTTACCATCAACGAGTGTATCCAGAGTTCCATTCAGTCTTTTCACAATAATACTCTGAATGTCTGCAGTCAAGTTTGCTATGACTCATACCAATAATTTACACCAATGCTTTTAATATGCTCTCGCTGCCACCAAATCAAGGAGAGAGAAAGGGGTAATAGACAGACAAGCAAGAGAAGAGATAGACAATGAAGCGGTGGGGGAGAGAAGGAAAGAGGGATTGGGTTGTAGAGTGATTTATCAAGCTGAAGGAAGAAGAAATCAAAAGCGGATCCTTAAGCCTCGAGCACAACTGAGACAAATAGGCAGCATTAGAAACCTCTAGAAAAGAAGAAAAGGCAATATGGTGGGATTATTGCATCATTTCTCAGGGCAGCCTCACAAGCATAAACTATAATATATGGCAATATTTCAATTGTGGCCATTTTTTCACAAATAAGTATTAGAATGCAAATACTGAAGCATATGCACTGAAGTGTGGTGGAATCACTAGGGATTCTGAGCCCATTGCACAGAATTTGCTATGGGGCCCCCTAAAATCAAGTTTAGTGGTGGTTGTGGGCCCCTCTCAGCCTCTGGGCTCTTTGCACTCTGTCCCCCTTTTCCCCTTGGTTGTGACGCCCCTGCTGAAGAGTATGATAGGTTTAACAGTGAAAACAAGATCAAATGCACATTATAAAAAAAATGGTTTCCACATATGGACAATCAGTCAGTAATGATGGTGACCCAAAACTTCAGAAAAATTCAGAAGAAAGAAAACTTAAAAAATACAAAGCTTAATTTTGATACGGACTAAAACTAATAATAATAATGATAATAATAAACAGCAGTTCAGCAAGAGAGTCATACTGTATGTAAATTCAGATCTGACCGATTCAGTTGAGTGAAAGCAGACTAATTCAAACAGTAGTTTGTCTTTTTTAACTTTTAATTTAATAGTCAGGGAATCAGACCACACTGGCCACGATTTATGTTTTTGATTCACTAAAAGGGATGGGCTCATAAGACTCATTCATTCTTGAATCAAACAATACAAAGGACGCACTATGTTTAAAAAAAAAAAAGTCATTTGTTGTTTATGATTTCTTTTGCCATTGTAAACACGGACAAAATGTTTGATGTTGTGTAAAAAGTGGTCTACAGACAATAATGCTGTTATACTGCATACTAAAGATACTCTTAAAGGCAGTGTTTAGTCAAAGACAAGATGACACAGATAACGTCAATACGCAGCTTAATTATAGGCCCATTATTAACGGAAGAAAACAGATTATGCCGCTGAATCGCTCACACCTCCTCCGAGCGAGCAAGCAAAACGTTAAAATTACTGTTAGATGGGATTAGTCCAGTATACAGTACATCTGTAAGAGAAATAGGGTCAGAGATGGAATACCATTTTGGCAAAACAAGGGAATAATGATGTGCAGTTACTAATATTGAATAAGGTGTTTAGGTGCATGCTTATTAAGGGATCACAGCTAGTGTGGGGAAAAAAAAAAGGATGAAGCCAGTATTATATAGTATGGTTCTGGCATACTGAGATACAACAACAAAACAAAAAAGAGAACAGAGATTAATTTGAATACATATTAGAAAAGGGTGAGAGACAGAGTGAGAGGGAGAGGTATGATGGATAAATTAGACCTCAATAATAAATCTGTCATTAAATGTTAATTTAAATGCCTAAATGTTATCTAATCCTAATATTAAGTACTAAATTAGCATGTTGCCCATCTATGTAAGATCACATTTGTTCCTTAAATTTTCCAAAATACACATGAAGAGATTTATATGTCCATGAAGAGATAGCAGCAATATTGAAAGGATAATTCACTCAAAACGGCAAAGCATTCTGCAGAACACAAAAGAAGATATTTTGAAAAATGTTGTGAGGTTAAAATGGATTTTCTTTGAATTTCATGAAGGTAAATGGAGGCATTTTTCAAAATATCCTTTGTGTTTTACAGAAGAAAGTCATACAGGTTTGGAATGACATGAGGGTGAGTAAAAGATGACAGAATTAATTATAAATAATATAATATACACTACTGTTCAAAAGTTTGGATTGTTAAGATTTTAATATAACGTTTTAATATATTTTAAAATGTACTTAATTTTGTAAAAA
>NW_015552551.1:419277-421102 GCF_001515605.1 Sinocyclocheilus anshuiensis
TATATATATATTTAGCAGCCATCACTCCAGTTTTCAGTGTCATGTGATCTTTCCGAAACAATTCTAATATGCTGATTTGGTGCTCAAGACATTTCTTATTATTATCAATGTTAAAAAAAAGTTGTGCGGCTCAACATTTTTGTGGAAACCGTGATAATTTTTTTTTGTATTCTTTGATGAATAGAAAGTTCAAAAGAACAGCATTTATTTGAAATAGAAATAATTTGTAACAATGTAAAAGTCTCTTACTTTTGATCAATTTAATGCATACTTGCTGAATTAAAGCATTAAAAAGGCTCACTGACCTCTACACTTTGAACAGTAGTGTATATTGTATTAATAGTCTATATTATTTGTTTTGCATGTTTACATGACCTAATAAACTCCAGTATCGCTCTAGAGAGCTTGAGCATGTGTAAATCACACATTATGGCAGTGATCGGGTCTGGTGAGGATAATCAGCCAGGTTTAAATTCTTTGTGGTTTCGGTGTGTGAAGACTAGCTTGGCTCAGTACTGCTCAGTTTGTGCAACCATGGGCCCCTCATTGGCCCTGAGGATGACCTGTCATTTTGCTGTTGTCATCTGTGGTCTGATCCTGACACCTGCCTCAGTGCTCAACAGGGCCTATTCAAATAAGAAACACGAACATACAAATCTAATGTATGATATAATTACCTAAAATGATCTGTATTGGAGTTTACAAAACACTTTACTAATTAAGCAATACAAGCTTAATTAATAGAAGCTACTTTATAGTAGCTTCTAAGTTATTATTTTAATTCTATGTTGAGTTGAATTAAAGTCAACAAACTGAAGTGGTATATACTTTTAATTGAGAACAATTTTCTCATTTAAGTCTCATCAACAGCATTTGACAGGTAGCTGATTTTGCTTTCCAGTTCTGAAAACCACACGCTATTAAAACAAAAGTAGCCTAGACAGACATTGTGAGTTAAATCCTCATAAACAGATACAAGACGGAGATATTGTAATATTTAAACTGTTCAAAACAGAATGAAGAAATTAATAATTTAATTATTCAGAATTTTTTTTTAAACACTGACAATAATAAATATTTCTTGAGCACTAAATCAGCTCCAAAGGTCATGTGACACCTAGGACTCGAGGTGATGTAGCCTACATTTAATTGAATCTGATAATGTTGAAATCAAGTTATTAGGTTTAATACAGATATAGCTAACAAACTGCAAAGGCAACTGCCACGAAAAAGTCTCATTTACAACGCCTACTAAGAGAACGGAAATAATTCCGGCCCTGTCCCAAATGGCACACTTCATGCCCCGATCACACAGAACGCGTTTTTTGCAGTGAGAGGAACCTTTTTTAAAATTGTTTTCGGTTGGCAGTGAGCGTTCTGCGCCCTGTACGGCTCGCATTTTTGCAGGAGCGCTCTGAACGGTGCCTGAAGTTGAAAAAAGCAACTCTGAGCAGAAAAAAGCGCTCGACGTTGTCCAATCGAATGAATGGAGAGGCGGGCCTTCCGTTGTGGTGATTTAGAAAGGCTGCAATGATGGAGGAGAACCTTTCGGTGTCTGTGGCAGGTTACCCGGAGCTGTACTTTTTACTTTTTATGCTAATATGACAGTTTACTTAAAGGGGTCATATGATGCGATTTCAATGTTTCCTTTCTCTTTGGAGTGTTACAAGCTCTTGGTGCATAAAGAAGATCTGTAAAGTTGCAAAGACTAAAGTCTCAAATCCAAAGAGATATTCTTTATAAAAGTTAAGTCAACCACACCTACCTAAAACAGCTCGTTCTAACACGCCCCCACATGTCTACGTCACGATGTGGGAAGATTTGC
>NW_015552551.1:422448-424342 GCF_001515605.1 Sinocyclocheilus anshuiensis
ATAGAAAGTTCAAAAGAACAGCATTTATTTGAAATAGAAATAATTTGTAACAATGTAAAAGTCTCTTACTTTTGATCAATTTAATGCATACTTGCTGAATTAAAGCATTAAAAAGGCTCACTGACCTCTACACTTTGAACAGTAGTGTATATTGTATTAATAGTCTATATTATTTGTTTTGCATGTTTACATGACCTAATAAACTCCAGTATCGCTCTAGAGAGCTTGAGCATGTGTAAATCACACATTATGGCAGTGATCGGGTCTGGTGAGGATAATCAGCCAGGTTTAAATTCTTTGTGGTTTCGGTGTGTGAAGACTAGCTTGGCTCAGTACTGCTCAGTTTGTGCAACCATGGGCCCCTCATTGGCCCTGAGGATGACCTGTCATTTTGCTGTTGTCATCTGTGGTCTGATCCTGACACCTGCCTCAGTGCTCAACAGGGCCTATTCAAATAAGAAACACGAACATACAAATCTAATGTATGATATAATTACCTAAAATGATCTGTATTGGAGTTTACAAAACACTTTACTAATTAAGCAATACAAGCTTAATTAATAGAAGCTACTTTATAGTAGCTTCTAAGTTATTATTTTAATTCTATGTTGAGTTGAATTAAAGTCAACAAACTGAAGTGGTATATACTTTTAATTGAGAACAATTTTCTCATTTAAGTCTCATCAACAGCATTTGACAGGTAGCTGATTTTGCTTTCCAGTTCTGAAAACCACACGCTATTAAAACAAAAGTAGCCTAGACAGACATTGTGAGTTAAATCCTCATAAACAGATACAAGACGGAGATATTGTAATATTTAAACTGTTCAAAACAGAATGAAGAAATTAATAATTTAATTATTCAGAATTTTTTTTTAAACACTGACAATAATAAATATTTCTTGAGCACTAAATCAGCTCCAAAGGTCATGTGACACCTAGGACTCGACGGCTCAAAACTCAGCTAATTTGCGATCTCAGGAATAAACTGCATTTTAAAATATATTAAAATAGAAAACATTTTTTTAAATTTGAATAACATTTCACAATATTAGTGTTTTACTGTATTTTTGCAGCTTTGATGAGCAAAAGAGGCTTTTTTCAAAAACATACAAAACATCATGTGAACGGTAATGTAGCCTACATTTAATTGAATCTGATAATGTTGAAATCAAGTTATTAGGTTTAATACAGATATAGCTAACAAACTGCAAAGGCAACTGCCACGAAAAAGTCTCATTTACAACGCCTACTAAGAGAACGGAAATACTTCCGGCCCTGTCCCAAATGGCACACTTCATGCCCCGATCACACAGAACGCGTTTTTTGCAGTGAGAGGAACCTTTTTTAAAATTGTTTTCGGTTGGCAGTGAGCGTTCTGCGCCCTGTACGGCTCGCATTTTTGCAGGAGCGCTCTGAACGGTGCCTGAAGTTGAAAAAAGCAACTCTGAGCAGAAAAAAGCGCTCGACGTTGTCCAATCGAATGAATGGAGAGGTGAGAGGCTCCTTTTTTAAAATTGTTTACTATTGGCACCTCGCGTTTTTGTAGGAGCGTTCTGACCACCTGAAGTTGAAAAAAAAAATCAATTCTGAGCAGAAAAGCGCCCGACGTCATTCACGTTTTTTCCCATTGCCCAATCGAATGAATGGAGAGGCGGTCCTTCCGTTGTGGTGACGAACGTTTACCGTTGCTTAGAAAGGCGGGAAACTGCAATGATGGAGGAGAAACTTTCGGTGTCTGTGGCAGGTTACCCGGAGCTGTACTTTTTAAGGTTTCTGCTAATATGACAGTTTACTTAAAGGGGTCATATGATGCGATTTCAATGTTTCCTTTCTCTTTGGAGTGTTACAAGCTCTTGGTGCATAAAGAAGATCTGTAAAGTTGCAAAGACTAA
>NW_015552551.1:424797-439285 GCF_001515605.1 Sinocyclocheilus anshuiensis
GGCGTAACTTTTATTCTCGCTGTAGTATTGTTGTTGCCATGTGTTTCGTTGTGAAAGCGAAACTACTTTGTTTGGTCTTCCAAAAGAGGACGATATCCGCTTCGTCATGCCTTGAGCTGATCCATGCTGGTCGCTGAGGAAATACATCAACTTCGCGCTGTGAATCACCGGATCGGCTTTCACCGTAGACGAAGTGGAGTCCAGCCCGGGGTCGCCCATAAATTACTCACCCTCAAGTCATCCTAGGTGTATATGACTTTCTTCTTTCAGACGAATCCAGTCGGAGTTATATTAAAAATTGTCTTTGATCTTTCAAGCTGTTTAATGGCACTCAGCGGGTGTTGCAGTGCATCAGTCCAAAAGAAGTTAAATAAAAAATGCACATCCATAAAAAAAAGTGTCTTCCCACATCGTGACATAGACATGTGGGGGCGTGTTAGAACTAGCTGTTTTAGGTAGGCGTGGTTGACTCTTAACTTTTATAAAAGTCATATACACCTAGGATACCTAGGATGACTTGAGGGTGAGTAATTTATGGACTAATTTTCCTTTTTGGGTGAACTAACTTTTTAAGTTCACGAGACCGTAAGGGGTCCCATCCGTCATTTTAGTTTTCAGAAGGGTGTTCACGAATATCTGCCTTCAGTTATTTAGTTAGGTTTGGAAAATTATTAGGCGTCTAGGTATTTATTATGTCTATGGATATAACTGCAGACCGGAGATCTCCAAAATGGGGCGTGAACTCCAAAAGTGGGCAGAACCTGCAAAATGGGGCGGGGTCTCCTCGTGCAAAGACTTTCACCATTGGCTCTGGCTCCAGCCAATTGTTATTGACTTACATTTCAAAATAAAACTTTATAAATTAAACATTGTATCTAGTTCATCTAAAATAAAATATGCTATATAAGTAAATATTCTCCGTGAGAGCAGAGCCCCGTCTCGGTGCTCGAAATTCGCAGGGTAGGAGGGGGTAGTGATGCTGGGTGTAACTAAAAAGGACTCATATCGCATAATCTTATTAACTGTTTATCTCCTGAATTGCATCTTTCTTTACCACGCTATTCAGCGCCAGTTCCGCCGTGCAGTCAATTTCACTGGTTAAGGTTAGGGTCAGGTGTGGGGTAGGTTTAGGGGTTAGCATTTTTTGTAGCATATAGTGTAGGAAATCAACACTTTAATTGACACAACCAATAAAATCTTTAGAATCAGCTGTGGGGCGGAGTTTGCACTGAAGTGGATTGGGGGAAAAAGTGCACATGCGTGTCATGTGCCTGTCTGTCAATGGGAGGAAGCCACGCCCTATTTTCCCATTTGGAGATCTCCAGGCTGCAGTTATACCCTACTCGACTCAGAGGAAGACCGCGAGTATTGATGGGAAGTTCAGATCATTTTACCGACTCGGACCTTTGAGTCTCGTTCAGCAAAATGAATGAATCTTTTTACGAGTCATTTCGTTCATTTTAGCAAAATATAATTAAAACACTGAGCTGATGTTAAACTTTATAATCAAAATGATGCTATGTGATAATGCTGAACACTATAGTATCAGAGTGCTATACTTTGTAAAACCTTTTAACTATGACAATAAAGCTACTTAAATATGAATTTGTCTTGTGGTATTTATTTGTTTATGGTATTTAACACTGATTACTTTCATGTGACTGATCAAGGAAGAGGCGGGTCCTCCTTCTTCTTGTAGCCAATCAAATGAGCTTCTCGCTAACTCTCCATTTACTCTTATCTGATTGGTCCAATAAACACATCATACCCAAGACATTAATCTTCATTTAGTTCAGAAATTTAATTTATGCTTACAGTCTTATGTACACTTCCACAAATATTACCCTGCGTATGCCAAACTTTTTGACGTCATTCTACCTTCATATTAAACTTATGGGTCTGTCACGTGATGAACGACTCGGAAAAACCCGAAGACTCGAGAGATGAACTAATCAATTATCTTTGTTCAAGAACGACCCAGGTTTAGGGTGCGATTTGGGACAGGGCCAATTTCACTTTTATTCTGGTGAGCTTGACTGTAAAAAAAGGCTTAGACAGACCGAGTCCACACCCACTAGGGCCACTACATCTCCATGGCTTTGCTGTTTCTCAGTAAGACATTATTGTGTGGAGACCTCAACTGACTGTACCGCCTGACTTGCCCGCTTTCTCTCCAGTCAGAGTCAACCCCCCACTAACAGTATCTGCGTCCAGCATTCGTTTAAGGGGCAACATGCTGGCGGGGCAGAATTACTCGATGAAGTGACGAAGGACGAGAGGAATTAATCTATGAGGAAAGGCTCTTGAAGTTCTCGAAGAAAAAATAGAATGTGTGGCGTTTCAGTGCTCTGACAAACACCACAGACGAGCTTTTAGAAACAACACAACCACAACATAGAATAATTATTTAAATTGTTTTATAATATCATTGAGAATCCCACTGCGTCTTTGCAGATTAAATAAAGACAGGTGCAAATGTCAAGTGTTGAACAGACCAGTCACTGAGCCCAATATATATGATATATTAGTGTCACCTGGCGGTAATAGTGTATATTGCACTCACAAATCCAGACTGAATAAGAGATCCAGAAAGGCAAAAATAAAGCAGCAACAACAGCATCGAAATAAATTAGAAGATAAATAATCTTTATTTGACATGTCTTTTTCATATATATAAAATTATGTATCCACAATTAATATTACCAAGGCGTTTACAGAGAATTCTTTCTCAGTAGTGGGTGCAAAGCTCCAGCCGGTTTGTCCGCAGGCAGAAAGACAGCTGTCCAGTACGAACAGATCATCTCAGGACCACACTGTGCTCGAAAACGAATGGAGGGCAACGTCACTACAATCTTTTGTTTGCTTTCCTGATTGTCAACCTTTCGAGAGTGTTCATGGCGAACAATCAAGTAACGTTACGTTTCAGAATGAAAACATTCAGCATTGTTTGATGAAAACGGTATGTGGGAGAATCACCAACAACAGAAGCTCAACAATGTGAGAACAAAAAAAATTATTCGACTAGTTTTTAAATATGAATTGAAATAGATTTACAAAGCGGACGTCCAACTTTCTGCATAACACACAGACATTTCATATATCTGGAGGCACAGTACCCACACCAAGCCCTTCAAGAGAACGACTTCATAAACCAGTATGGACTACTGGACGTCACTCTGTAAACCACAAGATGTTTCTTTTCCAGAACAATCAAAACAGACAAACAAAAACTAAAAATCATCCTACATTCAAACCCAATTATAATCGCAAAAATGATCATTAGCACAATTCTTAACTCCTAAACTAAATTTTAAAGACACAAACCCCCCTGCAACCTTTAAAAACAAACTGTAACAATGAATAAACAACCTCCACTATTCTACAAAATATTCTCCATCCTTAGTTACTTGAACTCAGAAAGAAAAAAAAAAGTTTTGCACTCTTCTCTTCTGGGTGGTGATGTTTCATTTAAGTAATTATTAAAAAATTAAATATACTGTATAGGTTATTAATTACAGTAACAAGGTTCCATGCAATCAGGTATTTCGTTTTTTTTTCTGTACAAGAAGAGTTCAAGAGATCAGTAGTTATTAGCAAGGCTGTACAAAGCCCACACTTTCTATTGGTGCAGATGCTAGTGTGATGAATATGAGCGGCCTTACTGCCTTGTGTCAATACGCTGACCCTAAAGTTACATGGTAATGTAGGTGTGAGAAGGTGTGAGAGCACATGGGAAACAGAGCTTGCCTTTAAAATAGCATTTACACCACTCACATTTGTTGCTGGCAAAACAGATGACTCTAGGCTGTGACAAAAGGATGCTCACACCACTGTCACAGCTAACAAGCGGACACAGACTCTTCACACTGCGTTTTTACCACGGCAAGCATAATGACACCAGGCACAGGCGTACTTGGTTTGCCAATTTGTCTGATAACAGCACACCTGCATTTCCCAACAGATCGATGAAGGCATATGATACCCTTAACAGCAAAACTGACAAACTAAACCACCTGGGTGTTTTCAGTCGAATACATTATTATTACTTTATTTTTTTTTTAAAAGTCGCAGAGTTCAGCAAAATTTCAAGAAAAGCACTAGCGGTAGAGAGTCCTCCCTCTGCGGACATGATGCACGACAAGCATGTTAGCCCCATTGCATTAAGGATGTTTGTGTGTTCATGATGACGACGATATCAACTCAACCGAAATGTAGACTATGGAGGAAGAAAAACAAGAGCAAATGAAGAAGCCATTTGGCAGCATACAGTGTTAAAGAAGGATGAAAAGGTGCAGTTTAGGACTACGGTGGTTACATTTCAAAGGATAAGACGGTACAGAGAAGAAGCGAGTAAAAGTACATTCAAGTGAGACTCCTTTACTCCGTAATGAGGGTGCATGTGTTTGTGTGGAGAAGTGAGTCAGATAATGTTACACATCAAAGCTGTCCCAACAAGCAATGCTGCAGACTTGGACTGCCCTTCACCTCAATCAACAAATCCCTTTCTTTCCTTCTCCTTCCCTCTCATCATATTCAAAACCCGCCGTAGATATTAATACTTACAGCATGTGGCAGGTTGCACCACGTTTGGATGGATTTACTTGCAGCACATAGTTACTAGTGTTCAACTGGAGTTCACTCTAGAGAATAGAAGAGGTGGAGAAGAGAAGTCTGGGATAGATCAGTTCACTTACTCCCTTTGTGTTTGCGATCATATGTAAATATTTTGGATAGTTTTGAAATGTTTTGTAGGTGAAATTATTTCCTGGGCCTATTATTTCACATATACTTGAATCCAGAACGGAGTATGTTTCAACATTCTCAGGTTTAAGTGGCACCTATTTTAGACTTAATCTTAAAAAGAAAAAAAAAATTATTCAAGTGCAATATAAATATATCTGCTGCCAGGTTAGCCTTGTGTAAACAGCCATCTAAATTAAACTTATGGCTAAGAGAATGAACTCTCAGCACTGAAGGTGGCCATCCCATCTGTGAAGAAGAGAGGAACGAGAGAGACACTGGAGTTGACCACTTAAGAAACTGGCCATTCTGTCCAAACGCGAATATTCACACATTAAAAGACGCCCATGGTGCCATCTCCATCCTCTCTTTTTCAATTAGAATCTCTCCTCATTTTGTAAAGTGAGAGAATTTAACCCGTAATACCCAAATGTTTAACGTCAAACCCTCTTCTCCCTCAAGCGGCACCAGAAACTGCCCTACTATGTACAGCAAGGACATGAATGCTAAAAAGCAAGATAAAAGAAAACAAATGGTCACAAGTGCTTGACATGATTGAATTAGGTCCATGCACATGCCAACACACACGCACACACCTAATCTCTCGCTCCCACACAAACACACACAGACAGTAACACAAACTACAAGCCCTGCTTGTTTTAGTGGTGGCTGGACATGCAGCGAAGACACGGGATGAGTGATGACGAACGTGTGTGTGAGCGTGTGTATGCATGGGGCGCAGTCTTAAAAGCTCGGAGGAAAAAGGCAGGGGTGGGCGTGTGTGTGTTCATGTGTGTCTGGAGGAAGTTGTCCTAGAATTTCAGCTGCCGACTCTTCCTGTACCTTTCCTCCTCTTCACCTGCAGATCCCAAAAAAGAGAGAGCGGGAGAGAAGTTATAGTGCCTCCAGGAAATGAAGACCAGAACAATGAAGGTAATTTCGAATTGGACAGGCTATAGTTAAAGAAAATACCTTTTAAAAGATGAGAGGAGAAAGTTAAACTGCCGGAGGAGAAACAGATCAGAAGAAACAAACAGAAAACGTCAATATAAAAGAGACAGAAGCATTGACTGGAATATTAAGAACAGTCACATCAGGGACAGAGACGATGCGTTAGCCAGACATAAAGAGGGAAACACGTTCCCGTAAACAGGTTGTACCTTCTAAGTGGTGGCGGGACATATACTTGAGTGCTTCATCCAATAGGATGACAGGAATTGAGATCTTGAGGACTATGATCCATTGGGAATAATGCAGTGGAGTTACCTGGAAGATCAGCTGGGGAACACAAAATGATAAGAAAGACAAAATGAGAAACAAAGTGCGGAGGTCTGGAAAAGAGCTCGCTCCATATTTTCTGTAATTACTATGCATGCGTGCAAAACCATCATGATATAATCATCGATTCAGTCAACAATATAATCATTGATTCTGCGACACAAAAATAATAATTTTAATAACAATTTTATTTTACAGAATTGCAATATTCATATTTATGGCTGTCTTAATTTGTTTGCTTTCAAGTGTTAAACCAATGAACTTTTAGTTTTGCAAAACCATAAAACCACAGGTAGACCTTAAAGCGTCTCTTTTGTTGACAATAGATTTATAAATGACTCTCATTACAAATTTGGGGAAATGGTTGGTGTATGTTGCATTTTTAAATGCACGTTATAAGTTATCCAAGCTCAAAGCACTTGAAGAGATGGAGTTTGTATGGAGCAGCATTAATTTTAAATTGAGACATTTAGAGTTGCTAAAAACGCTGGATCATGAGCTGCTCGGGTGTAAAAACAGTGCTGTTTTTGACAACTCAAAAGATGGTTCTCACTTCCCTGCATATACTGCATGTGATCCACATAAAAAAATAAAGTCGCATTTGGAACGACATGGGGGTAGGTAAATGCAGCAAATGGTTAATGATTGTTTAAAATAAATAAATGATTTTCATTTTTGGGTGAACCATCTCTTTAAATACTTTATTTTGCAATGTGGAAGTAATCAATTTTCTGTGAATGTGCAAGACTTCCAATTCAGATAAATAACTAGAAAAATAAAGTGCAGCAAACGGTAAAACTATCCTTGCTACAAATTAGTGCGTTTAAGATTACGGTAATAAATTAAAATAATATGATAACAAATACCGATTTGCAGTAACAAGCAGCATAACAGAGAGTTTTTGTAGAGCTAAATGAACTGGAAGCTGATGACACTGGAAGCCTCACACATTGAAGTTACAATTCGCTGTACCCACTCTTACATTAAAAATAAGTTGAATAGTGACACAGAAACGAGAGGTGTTCCTGTATATTTCACTCACCGGTAGAGGCTCCACATACAGGATGAGGAAGTGTAGAGATAAGGAAAGGATTATTGCCCCTAGCAGCCATACATTCACCCAGGGTGGCATCCTCAGCAGAGACTGATTCTCTGACAGGCTGAATGAGAGAAGAATCACAGGCCTTGCATCTTAAATTACTTCTTTATACCATTTACCAAGTAGTCATTTAAGTTACACTCACATTAAAAATGACAATGAGAAGAATAGAAGTAGCAAAAACTTTTTTTTTTAAATCAACATTTAGGTCTACTATTTTTTTTTTTTAAGTATTTTTGAAGAAAATGAACTCTAGAGCTGTCACTGACCCAGCACAGCTCCACTGAGACATCTGAAATCTGTTTTACAGTAACTACTTAGACATATTGAAAGAACACAGTTGATGCAGTGCTATCACCATGGCAGCAGGTCTTACCTGTTAAGAGCGTTGAACATCTCTATGGTAACAAGCACAGAAAGAGCCATGGTGGTGGGGTAACGTGACTCAAAGACCTCACAGTCAATGCCCTGAAACATGGGATTTTCTTCTGTACACTGCATAAAGTGCCGCTACAGACAAGAAAAAAGACAGTTTAGAGAGTGTGGGACAGTATCAAGAGCATCACAAGCCATCTTGAAGATCTTCAAGTGTTTGTTTTCTAAGTGGCTTCATTCTTAATAAAACAGAAAAGCTGTGCTTTAGTGCATCTAATATATTCACCATATCAGATGCAAGAGCAATAAGACAGGAAATCATTTGACCCACTGATGGAAGTCTTTGTGACCTTTGAGAGACCGATGTCATATCAGAAAGAGCAGCTGTGTAGATCATCCTGTGAGATCTGAACTCCCTGACACTAAACAGTTGTGTCTTTATTTTAAAATATTCAGGTATACACAAAACTCAGAGAACAGTTTAAACTTCTTCTCTCTAAAGTCTGCGGTCAATTTTTTTTTGAAAGAAATTAATAATTTTATTCAGCAAAGGTGCATTACATTGATCAAAAGTGACATTAAATTACATTTATTATGTTACAAAAAATGACATGAATTAAATGCTGTTCTTTTGAAATTTCTATTTATTAAAGAAAAGTATGGTATATAATTTTATAGAAATACTTCTTAAATTAACTCAAGCATAATTTTTTAAAATTGTACTTCAGAAGAGAAATTATCCTAGTAATAATAATAAACACTGTCAGTAAACTTAAACATAATGTATATGGTCTCACTGTTGACTCACCAGCTGATAGAAAGACACCTGTGGCCCATCCTCATCAAACAAATACCACCAGGTGGCAGCACTGACAGTGCCTAGACCCACATATCCTAGAAAAACAAGAGTACAATAACTCCAGTGAGGTTTAATGCTTCATAGAATTGACTTGCAGTTTTTAGGGAAGATCTGTAAGTGTATTTAATGTGGCAAAATTTTTTAAAATAATTTTAGATTCTATGGAATAACCAAGATATTGGGCTAACCTCCAATGGCCAGGTATCTGAAGAAGAGCCAGCCAGAGATGAGAGGCTCCTTAGGGTTTCTGGGGGGCTTGTCCATGATGTCCAGATCAGGGGGGTTGAAGCCCAGGGCAGTAGCCGGCAGACCATCCGTCACCAGGTTCACCCACAACAACTGGACGGGGATCAAAGCCTCAGGCAGGCCAAGGATGGCTGTCAGGAAAATACTATGTTGGGGGGAAAAGAAGGAACCCACATGAGTGTAAATGTGGATAGGAAACTGAAGCCCTACACTAATCAGGCTCTCACTCACCACACCACCTCTCCCACATTGGAGGAGATGAGGTAACGGATAAACTGCTTCATGTTGTTGTAGATGGCTCGTCCCTCTTCAACTGCGGCCACGATGGTGGAGAAGTTATCATCAGAGAGCACCATCTCGGAGGCTGACTTGGCTACAGCTGTGCCTGAGCCCATGGCGATGCCAATTTCAGCCTTTTTTAAGGCAGGGGCGTCGTTCACACCATCTCCGGTCTGAAAGTGAGATGGGAAGGAACAGAGTGAAAGATAAGGGCTAATAGACACTAGTGGGCTTTCCACACAACACTTAACATTTGGCCCTTCTTAGCCCACCTCTGAACCATAATTGACCTGCTGGATTGACATGCCATTTTATCACACAAGTATTTGCTCTTTTCTGATGCACATCTATGAAAGTCCTATGTGCTGGATAATTTCTGTCAAGGTCAATTAAAACGTACAAGGAAGACATGTATTTTTGTATTAAACATTTGTACATTTGCTCCAAGATAAACGGAAGCTATTTCATTTATGCATTAATCACGCTACTGTGCATTTTAAGAGTTTACTTAAAGAAAAACAACAGATAAAAATGTTTGAAATTTCACAATTCATTCAAGAAAACATAATATTCAAATGTTTTCCACTTTATGAACACATTTTACTGATTTTAAATCACATTGGTTCATAGAAACCTCCAATTTACTTCTATGGTGTGTTCTGTAAAGGCTGTCTGAGTTATCAACAGCAACTAAAAGGGGTGGAGCTTATCAAAGGGTCAATTCAAATCCATTAGTTTAAAACATAGATTCAAGTAAGGATTCAAAACATATTAAGCTTATGAAAAGTCCTAATGATCAGAGGGTAAATAATATTTGCTCTTGGGTAAATGCTTATTATAGGCTGGGGATTAAACAGGAGTCAAGTAGAGGATGAGGAAATCTGTTTTCATGTCACAGAAGCAAAGCAGCCTCTGTCATGCACACTGATGTCTTCTGGGAAATACCTCAATTCCCCAAATGACAACCAGACACATGCATACAACAGAGCTGGAGGCGAAAGCATGTGAACAGCAAGAGCACTGACATGCTCTCTTAACTCCGACAGAGAAAATCAGCATAAAAGACAAGGCTGTCTACCACTGAGATGTAGGTATTACATTATTGCTAAGAGACCGGAGAGTAGAATCAGAGACTTCATCCTTCATATGATTCTCTCAGCTCTCTGAGTGTATAATTGCCACCTTCAATCATATTAATAGCCCCACTGTGACAAAAATGATAACATGCTGTATATAAAGTTATTCATTGGTGGTAATGAAACATAATTTTCTTTTACTCAAACCAAAAGTATAGCAATTAGATCATACAATAATATTAATGTTAAATGTAAGGTTAATACTTAGTAATTCTATGGATTTTCTCATGTTACAATACAATAATACAATAAAATTCAAAAAGGTTTTAGTGCAGAAAAAAATTTGTTTTCAGCCCAAAGGTTTTTTCACATCTGCTAACAGTGGGTGAAATGAGAACATTTACTGGCCATAAAAGTGAACTTACATCAGCAAGGGTTAGACTATCCTTAAAATTCAACTTAAATCATATATTATGTTGCAGCTCCTAATATATTATCCAACTAATGACTTTCACTTCAAGTCAATTTTGAATAGAATTTGGTGGTCAGCCACTAAACCACTATATCTCACCATCGCTGTGATCTCATCAAAGGACTGTAGGTAAGCAACGATCTTTGACTTGTGTGCAGGCTCGACACGGGCAAAGCACTGTGCCCTTTTCACAGCTTCTCGCTGGGCCTCTGGAGTCAGGTCATCGAACTCTCTGCCCGTGTAGGCTCTTCCTTCCACATCTTCATCCTCATCGAAAATGCCAATGCGTCTGCAGATGGCCACGGCGGTGCCCTTGTTGTCCCCAGTGATCATGATGACACGTATACCGGCCTTACTGCACAGCTTCACTGAGCCAATTACCTCCTTTCTGGGTGGATCCAACATCCCCACACAGCCAATGAAGGTGAGATTTGACTAAACAGATGATCAGATTTTGCATGTTATCCCAGATATATAAATTTACATGTACAGTGGCCTTAGAAAATACTTGGGCATGCAATCCACATGTAAAAATGTATGAATTTAATTACATTAAGCAAAAAAGACCAGAAGATGAAACAGTATCTACAAGCAAATATCACCCATTACCATTAATATATATATATATATATATATATAAATATTGCTTTAACAACTGTAATAATTGATAACTGTTAATAATAAATATAGTCAACTAATTCATAATTGTTTTAATGAATAATATTAAATAATAATAACAAATATTAACTAAATAATAATAAATGATAAATAGTAAATAAATAAAAAATAAAAAATATATATTTTGTACATGTATTGCTTTAATAACGGTTTAACTGACAATAGTTAATAATTAATAACCAACTAATTCATACTTGTTTTAATAATAATATGAACAAACAATAATAAACATTAAAAAACAACAAATTATAATAATTTCTATAATATATAAAAATATATTGTTTTAATTAAAAAAGTAAACCCCAAATTCTGTTTAAAAGGTGTTCTTGTGCTATCCTTTTCTAAAATAATGCACTTTGATTTGATATTTTGCTGTATTATATAGTAACAAATTTTACATTTTTTATCTGTTGCTTAAGTGATATTACAAAATAATATACATAGGGAATTGAGTTTAAAAAAATATAACTGGTAAAACTATTGTGGTAAACAATGTGGACAGATGTTCATAAAGTTTCTACACATCCAAATTCTCTCACCTCGTACTCTGAGAACTTGGCAGAGTTTTCTAAGTCCATTTTGTCTTCAGGAGGGGGAGAGTCTCGTGTGGCCAAAGCCAAGCAGCGCAGTGTGTCCCTGCCTGCCCCCCAGTCTCTAATAGTGCTCATCAGCTCCTCCTTTACCGCCATGGTCAACGGGACACGGTCTTTACCAACACGCACAAACTGACAACGGTCAATCACACCTTCTGGTGCGCCCTACATACAAGAAGAGTGAAAGTAGAAACAAATGTGATGCATACAGCAAAGTTTACTGAAGGTATTTAAAGATGTTAGATGTTTTCAGATGTATGTTTAAGTTAGCAGTACCTTGATAAACATCTTGCTCTGAGAGTTCGAGCCACTGGGAGTGCAGTACACAGACATGGACTTCCTGTCTCTGGAAAACTCCAGTGTGAATTTTTTCTGCATTAGCCTTCTGATAATCTAAGGGAAAGAAGCAAAAAAAAGGGAGATAGAGAAGGCGGAATGTTAGATCAAACAAAAGTGAAACACTGTTGTCACTGTGTGTGTGTGTGTTGGGTAAGATGTCATTCTCAGCTGTTTTCTAGGGTTGCCTTCAGACAGCACTGTTTGTAGTCAGCGGTCAAACCCAGGTAGTTTAGTTTCAAACATAGTAATTGACAGGCTCACTGAAACACTGCACCAGTCTTATATATATAAAAAAAGTGTTTAGCCTTTAATAAATATCGACAATCAAATGTTAAAGATTAGAGTAGTTGAAAATTATGTTTGAGGCGTGGTGCTCATGCAGGTTCTAGAGGTCAGTTGTTCAGACAACACATCGCAGGGCTCAACAATAAGGCATCATTGCATTGCACGCAATTGTTTTCCAATAAAAATGTTAATGTAATGTTATAGGTGTATAATTGATACATTTTCAATTTAAGTAAACTTGACATTTAATGAAAAATATACACTAGCGTTCAAAAGTTTTGGGGTTGGTCAGTGTTTGAAAGAAGTCTCTTATGCTCACTTTGCTTTCTCTCATGCATTTATTTGATCAGAATATCAAAATATTCAAAATAACATTTTTCTATTTGAATATATTGTAAAATGTAATTCATTCCTGAGATGGCAAGGCTGAATTTTCAGTAGGCATTAGATGAAAAGAAATGTCTTGTAACATTACATTTTTGTCACTTTTTACCAATTTAATGTCTTTGCAGAATAAAAGTATTCATTTGTATTCATCACTTTCAACAGTGGTGTACATATTTCTAGCATTAATTAATCTATTAATTAATTACTCAATTACAATGTATTAAAAAAAGAAAAATTATCCCCCCCCACTACAATCCAGATACGCAGGACAAAAATTCAGTAAGGCAAGGGAATTATTTTGCCACTAGGTGGAAACCACCTCCAGCACATGAGAACAGAGAATTGATGCTGCCCTACTTAAAGTACTGTACATCATGCTCTGCCTCTGGTTGCTGCCACTGTCCGTGGCTCTCTTTAATAATGGGATCAGTACTCATTTCTACAGATGTTTAAACAAATTAAATTAAATTAAATTTATGCATTTAGCAGACGCTTTTATCCAAAGCGACTTACAGTGTATTCAGGCTATACATTTTTTACCAGTACACGTGTTCCCTGGGAATTGAACCCATGGCCTTTGCGCTGCTAACGCAATGCTCTACCACTGAGCCACAGGAACACCATGCATGTGTGAGAGGAAACCAGTGTCTCTTCTTCCCAGCTCCCCTGAGAACATGACGTCACTCCTCAGTAGGGTTCCTGTTTTCTCTATCTTCCAAAGCTTTATGAAAAAACATTTAACCCCCCCTTACATCCATCCATGTGCCCATCCAACTATCTGTCATCATTGAAAGTCTGCCACTAATACGTATTGACAGAAGTAACATCTCTTTTGGTTTTATAGGCCAGTGAAATTTTGGATTAGAGTGGAAAATTTAGCTAACCTCTTCATAAACTCGCCTGGTTATCTAAATATTATGCTTTGCCTCTGGGAATCTGTGTCACAGAAGTTTCTTTTTTGGAGAGGAGAAGGATTCAGGGGTCAGTACAATAAAGAGCGCTGCTGGTCATTCACTCTTTCAAAGAAAAATGTTTCCCATAGAGAAAAGGGAGAGACGGATCAAGACTAGTGCACTGTTCCCAGTCTACCTAATGCAGCTGTGTGGGATGTGTGACTGGTTTCTATAAACATCTACAAGCATGAACAAACCTCAAGCCTTTGTCTCAGTCTTTCTCTAACTATTGACTTGAATTAACAATCCATTTAACATGGCTTGCACAAGGTGCATGCAGTAAGTTTCTTGATGTTTTTGGTTTATCCCAGTGATCTTTCATGTCAAACTGACACCTATCAGCATGGATGCATGTTTATTGACTTCATAAGAGTGACTGTGTTTAAACGGACACATTTCCCAGTGTGTTTTCAGGGTTTCAGTCATAATAATTTTGTTTATACTGATGGATTGCACACCCACATGGAAATCCATATCAAGACACTGGACACGTTTTTGACTAGGGCTCCACTGTTACATATACATATATATATATATATATATATATATATAAGGACGACCTCCTTAAATGCCCTGGTCTTTAATGGGGAGTGTTGCTTAGCTCGTCTCTACAGAATACCCCACAGCTACTCAAGAGTGTTAAGATTGAGTGAAATACATGTCCACTGAAGGATAGATCTCTCTCAAGTGATTTCAATGTTGTCAGCATTAAGTCCGAGTATGATTCAGTGGGCCATATAAGACTTAATTATCAAGAAACTACTTACCTTTAACAGTTTTGGTTCAACATACTTACCTGTTGATCAATACTTGCCTTAACCTTACACCA
>NW_015552551.1:439540-441632 GCF_001515605.1 Sinocyclocheilus anshuiensis
ATAATTTTAACATTCTTCTTTGGTAACTGATCAAGCAGACTTGCTGGAATATTATATCTCTAAAAAACCATATGTCTTCTACATATGTCTTCTAAGCAAAGAGTAATTGCTGAATTTGTTAAGTTTCAGAGGGGGTGTACTCTCACGGGTTCTGCTCACCAAGCCTGCATTTATTTGATCCAAAATACAGCAAAAAGCAGTAATATTTTGAAATATTTTTACCACTTAAAATAACTGTTTCTATTTGAATATATTTTAAAAGTAATTTATTCCTGTGATTTCAAAGCTGATTTTTTAGCATCATTACTCCAGTCTTCAGTGTCACGTGATCCTTCAGAAATCAGTCTAATATGCTTATGCTGTTTAATTATTAATGGTCCTCAATTATTATTATTATTATTTTTATGTTTAAAACAGTTTTTGCTGCTTAATATTTTGGTGGAAATCATGATAAATTTTCAGGATCTTTGATGAAAGTTGAGAAAAACAGCATTTTGAAGTAGAAATATTTTGTCACATAAATGTCTTTACTGTCACTGTTTGTCAATTTAATGCTGAATGAAAGTATTATTTATTTATTTTAACTCTTGCTTCCCATATTCCACAAAATTATGAAGCGCTACAACTGTTTTAAGCGTTAATAGTACTACTACTACTACTAATTATAATAACAATAATAATAAATGTTTTTTGAGCAGCAAATTAAAATATTAGAATGATTTCTGAAGGATCATGTGACACTGAATGATTACTCCAGTCTTCAGTGTCAAATTATCCTTCAGAAACCATTCTTATATTCTGATTTGCTGCTCAAAAAAACATTTACAAGTCTTAAAGGGACTTTGGTTAAACTGTCAAACTGATATTTGAATCTGTGGCAGAAGGAAGTAGTTCTGCACAAAAGAGCATTTTAAAAGACACTCCGTTGTTGTTTTTCTTATGTATTTACACACTCATGCTGTTGAACTGTTGTGTAAATGCAATATCACACTCGTAGACATGAGATATGGCTGTATATCGGCACGCTGTTGTGTTTACCTGCGGCAACACCATGTCATCTAATTTTTTAAAATATCCTGTCTTGCAACACTGGCCAATCTTTGGGAACTCTCATATTTCTTCTGAAGCCTCATCTATCTATCCTTCTATTTATCATTTTTCATCACTTACCGCTATGTTCTCTTTTATTGTTGTCTGCAGTGTTGGGGGTAACTCATTACAAGTAATGCGAGTTACGTAATCAGATTACTTTTTTCAAGTAACTCGTAAAGTAACGCATTACTTTTTAATTTACAAGAGAATATCTGAGTTACTTTTTCAAATAAGTAACGCAAGTTACTTTTAGTAACTAAGTAACGTAATTAGTTACTTTTTTAGGGAGTAACGCAATATTGTAATGCATTACTTTTAAAAGTAACTTTCCCCAACACTGGTTGTCTGTCTCTCATCCTGGTGCACCCCATGGCTTCCTTCTTACCAAGTTGCATGCTGAAGCTCGGTCCACTTTGCTGAGTCCGGACAGGTCGGTTTTAAATACGTTCATCTTCTCCACCAGAGTCGTGAGCGCAGTTTCTGTGGCCTCACCCACTTTCTCGTATACTCCTTTGGCCTGCGGGACAACAAATGTGTGTAAAAATTCAGTGCCCTATTAGCCCAAACAACATGAAGTATACGGCACTTTCATAATCATTTAAAATAGAAGCCTGGAGTAATGCACTCACTTCAGAAATGATTGTTACAGTGCATTTTAAAAGTCACATGGAAGCAATGGACTATATGAGTGTGTAACAAAGAAATCTAACTCTAAATACTCTAGTAAATAATTTCTATATAGGACAACATTTTTGGTCAGTTGATTTTTATTACTTTTCCAGTCCTTCTTGATTACTGAAAGGATTCATGACTGAATGAGAAAAAAAGGTTTTGATACTTTTTAAACAACTGCTAAACTGTATATAGGGTTGTCAACTTCAGAAAAGGAAAATAAGGGACAATCGTGGTTTTTCATAGAAAAATAAGGGACAGAATAAGGGATACACACACAGGCCTATTATATATATATATATATATATATATATACATATATATGTAT
>NW_015552551.1:441674-451074 GCF_001515605.1 Sinocyclocheilus anshuiensis
CACACACACACGCAGGTATACCTTTTAGATTTGTAATGTTTTTTTAAATGGAGTCTCTTATGCTCATCAATGATGTGTTTATTTGATCAAAAATACAGAAAAAAAATGTAATATTGTTAAATATTATTGCAATTTCTAATATTGGTTTCCTATCTTGATTATTATACTTTAAAAAAGAAAAAAAAAAAGTATTTATCAAAGAATCCTGAAAAAATATCACCGGTCCCAAAAAATATTAAGCAAAACAACTGTTTCCAACATTGATTATAAATCAGCAGATTTGCTGAAGTCGAAACGCGGTCGTTAAAAAACCCAACTCCGTGAGTCCCGCTCACTGTGAAGCGGGAGCGACCAGCCGGCAGAGGATTCCGCTTGGTCTTAAAGCCTCCCTGGAACGGCTATGTTCACAAATCAAACACTAGTCAAAAAATAATGATTAATTCTCAATTTAGAGTTTGTTATTCGTATGGTCTAGGTGTTCATACGGCATATGCCTTAAATACGGGACAAACTGCGTTCCGTACAGCTTTCATACGGAACGCTTCTTTGATGCCTTAAATACGGAACGGTTGGCAACCATAACTGTATACCTTCAGTGCAAATTAATTGGAAAATGTATGCACATAATGTGCTTGAAAGAAGCTCTCATTTATTGGATCAAAATAATAAAATAATCAGTAGTTTTGTTATATAACTACAGTTTTAACAATTTAACCTGTGATGACTAAGCTGAATTTTCAGCAGCCATTACTAGTGTTCAATGTCTCAAAATTCTTAAGAAATTATTCTAATATTTTGATGTGAACATTTATTATTATGATTTATGGTAACAGTCGTGTTGCTTAATTGTTTTGAACAGCATTTATTTGAAAAATAAATATTTATCAAACATTATGAATGTCTTTACTATAACGTTAATGTAATGCCCTTGCTGTATAGAAGTACCAACTTCTTTAAAAAAAATACAGACAGACAGACAGATAGATTTGAATTGTTATGCATATGTACCAATATCTTTAGTATGACCAAAATCGTCCTGAAATTTGAATGTGGCAGTGCTTGGAAGGTGAATGGACTAATGGAAAGACTAATTTCTAACCAGTGAAATATTTTAGAATGGTCAAGTACAGTATATAAACGTTTATTTGCTATAGACATTTTTATTCTATTTTTTGCTATAGAAATTTATTTATTTATTTTCATGACCTTTCCAAAACTGTAAATGACAACTCTAAAATCCCGCATTTCCTGATTATTGAGCCTGGTCAGTACCTGGATGGGAGACCTCCTGGGAAAACTATGTTGCTGCTGGAAGAGGTGTTAGTGAGGCCAGCAGGGGGTGCTCACCCTGTGGTCTGTGTGGGTCCTAATGCCCCAGTATAGTGACGGGGACACTATACTGTCAAAAAGCACCGTCTTTCGGATGAGACGTTAAACCGAGGTCCTGACTCTCTGTGGTCATTAAAAATCCCATGGCACTTCTCGTAAAGAGTAAGGGTGTAACCCCAGTGTCCTGGCCAAATTGCCCCCACGGCCTTTGTCAATCATGGCCTCCTAATAATCCCCAACCACTTGATTGGCTCTATGACTCTCTCTCCTCTCCACCTGTAGCTGGTGTGTTGAGCGCACTGGTACCATTGTGCTGTGGCTACCGTCGCATCATCCAAGTGGATGCTGCACACTGGTGGTGGTTGAGGAGAGACCCCCCCCACACACACACATGATTGTAAAGCGCTTTGGGTGTACAAGAATACACAATAAAGCACTATATAAATGCATCATTCACTCATTCATTCAACATTGTTACTCAACATTCAAACACAAGGCTCATGTGTTAACATCTACTGTATAATGGTTTATTAGATCTCTAATGTTCACAGTTCACTTGAAGGATGCTGGTCACTCTCTGTGGAAATATTTGCATTATTCCAGGAAGCAGGAAGCATGTACTACGGTGGTGGAACACGACACTGAATTAGGTCGTTTATTTATCATATTAAAAACATGTTCAGAATACACGGACTAAGACTTTTAAAATATTTGCTTGATATGGCTGCCTTTAACATATTACTATTACTCGCGTGGCGTCTTTTAAAACTCTTCGGCTTGTTCTAACTTGCGCTGTCCTCTACCCTACCTGACAACCATGGAATAAGCATGATGTTATGCAATGCAGAAACCATGATACCATGGCAATGGCACAGAGGTGAGAAATGCAAGCCAAATGTTCAAAACATACAAACTAAAAAGCTGCCCATCCCTGAGGAACAGAGGGTGCATGGTTAACACTTCAGCAATGAGAGCAGGACAGACTCAAAAACACTGATTGAGACTCTTTGTTAAACTCAGAAGGGTAAATGTGGCATCTGTGAAGATCCAAGGCACACACTGCTGACCTCATTATAGTCCAGCGAGGAGTCATTGCACAGGGAGCAAATAGTAGCCAGTTCCACCAGACCATCATATTCTCCACACTGCACTGGCTTGTCGGCTTTCAGCCTAAGGGGAGAGATCATTGTTGCAAGATGAAGGGATGTAAATACAAACCAGAATGAGCATTAGATTATTTTGAATAGGTAAAAATGACAAGATGTTTTGGGAAGGATCAAGTGCTCTGAGTGTGTTTGTGTACTCTTACACTTGTCCCTCCGGAGCATAGGTTGAGCCGGTGATGGTGAACTCATGCAGGGAGCAGCTGGTGTCATCAGCCTTATTAAGCACAAACATCTAAGAGAGACAAAAGTGAGATAGGGAGAGAGACAGATTAATGAAACAAACTGAACATCAAGGAACCCACTTTTTTGGACAATGCATTTCTATAACTTTTTTTATTCATGATTACTGAATAAAGTTGTTCTGTTTTAATTTAAAATAGTTTTAAGAAGGCACATTTCACAACTGAACATAACTCGAGGCTCAACAGTAAGCCGAGTAATATCACAACAGTAATATCTAACAATGTTAAATATACTGGCCAAATGGTCTGGCACAAAAAATCTTATTGTTGAACCTTGAAACTAAAACAAATAAATTAAAACCTAATGGTTAGAGAGTCAGACTTGTAACCCAAAGGTCGTGGGTTCGAGCCTCTGTACCGGCAGGAATTGTAGGAGGAGGGAGTGAATGACCAGCACTCTCTTCCACCCTCAATACCACGACTGAGGTGAGACCCTTGAGCAAGGCACCAAGGTCCCTTGGCGCTGCAGCAAATGAATGGCTACCCACTGCTCCAAGTGAGTGTTCACGGTGTGTGCGTGTTCACTACTCACTGATGTGTGTGTGCACTTGGATTCCGAGTATGGGACACCATACTTGGCAACAAGCCACGTCACGTCACTTATTCATTTCCATAACCTCCACAGGCCAAGAAACGACAATTTTAAAATTCCCTGATATTCCCAGGTTTTCCATGAGGAAATCCTGGCACAAAGTTCTAAATGCTCATAAGTTTACCAATTAAAAAGTAGTTATTGTAATTAAAGTTGGAAAAATAAAGAACTCCACAACTGTGCCCAAGAAAACATGCTTTTGAGAAGAATAAACAAATAAGTTGTCTAAGGCATCTGAAAACAGTTACAAACCCCAACTGCATTAAAAAAAAACACCAACGGAGCGTTATGACTCCACCCAATCAGCTCTGGGGTTTCCCTTATCCTCCGTCCAATCAGAGGCAGAGCAATGATGTTGTAATGCACTGGCGGCGGGTAGGTTCCTGTGTTTAGTGGCCTGGCATGAGCTCTTCCCTGTCTGAACCAATACACTCACACAACTGCCAACAGACAATACAGACTACAATAAACTACTGCCTCCTACTGAAATGTCTGCTTTCACTGGACCAAATGAAAGCAGATGAAGTGAAAGAGTGACAATCACTTTGCCCATATTTTGGCTGACATTTGTCTAGTTTTATTATTATTAACTCCAGGTGTTGTACTGTATTGTGTTGTCTTGTTTGCACAACCAAGGCCAAATTCTACTGCATGACTGAAGCAAATAAAGTGATTCTGATTCTTAAAATAAACAACACATAAGTGTCCGAGAGAGCTGGACGACATGAAGAGGTGAAGATGAGTTCAGCCTGACAACAGCAGACAAATCGGCCAAACCTATAATGCAATGCTTTTTGTTTTTTGACATGGAGTCTTTGGCATGACATTCATCACGCTGAAATGAGCCAGCAGGAGAAGTGGCAGCCCTGGGTGAGTTTCAGCGGAGAGAAGACAGCTCTTATTTCCTCACTATACCCCTCCTCCAGTATGCGCTGGGAAGGAGTAAAAATGAATCCTGATCTTACGAGGTGTCGTAAATGTTGATTATGCAGTAGGTGGACTTGCTGAAATGTGTTTTATCATGATTAAAAGCCACTGCGGTTGAGATCAGTAGTTGTATGGATGCTAAAACACACACACAAACACAGATTCCAGAAGTAGGTTCTTATCAACATCAGCACTCGTCTACATAAGAAGCATCTAAACTTAGATATTGCTAACACAACACTTGCCAAGCAGCCATGTATGGGCAGTTCCTTAAAAGGAAGGTCATATGAAAGGTTGTCTCAAACATACACGAACGTACAAACACGCAGAGGAAAAACATTCTCTCTTGGCGTGACATCACTCAGAGCAAGACTCAATTAAACGTGTCCAATTAAAGAATTAATGAAGCAACTAAGTTGTAAAACTTTCAGAGCTCCACAATACTCTCCTGCTTCCTGTTTGAAATGGACACACATACACAAAACTAAATTGTGGAAAACACAAAGCAAGTGGCAGGCAGCAGCAATCAGAGGGCTGGATCATGCCCCTAAGCCCTTAAAATAAATGGATTATTGAGTTAGCTTGCTCTGCAGGAAAGAACAGTCTCTCAGGCAAAAAATGTGCCTTTATAAAGTAATGACCAAACTATCAAGTACTGGTACACTGTGCCATTTATCAGCATTCGTGCACAAGTACAGAGTGCTTTTTACTTCATAACGCTAACATAAAACAAAGAATCATTTTTGGGAACATTACAGCATGAGGTTGCTTTTTTATTATTTGAACAGTAGGCTAGCTGATTCTAAACATAAGTTACAAAAGTGTCCTGTTCTCCTTTTGTACACTATTTTGGGGCCTGCTTCTCTGGTCTTTAACCACACAGGAATCTGTGCCGCTCAATTTCCAGAGTCAAACACCATGCAAACAGACATTGTCAACTGGGAAAGAGGTGGGAAAGAAACAAAATTAGATCCAGTTGCCTGCTCACTAGCATAATGTACTCCTTGAACTTGGAATGCTTGGCTCTGACATGCTCATTTAGTGAAAAATCTGTTTGGTTGTAATGTCATCTTTAGGTATTTAGTATTTATAGGCTCCAATAACTCCACAGAAACCTCAGCAGAATTCACATGGCCCTTATTCACCATGTTATACAAAAATACCTACGATTGACTAGGTATTCAGACACACGAGCAATGGATAATAGTCACTAGACACTAACTGGCCATTCTCAGCATTGTTTGTTTGTTTATTTGACTTATAAAGCACACATTAATACAACTACTGTTGCCCAAGGTGCTGTACAATAAAAGTACAAATAAGTAAAAACATTAACATACAAAAGTTATGTTTAAAAGTAAATTTAATGGTAAAACAGAAAAATTCAATAACATCCCTCAATACCCAGTAGAATTGAGTTTTTAACCGAGTTTTAAAACTAACTATAGTTGGAGCTGCTCTAACATGCAGGGGTAAGAGATTCCACAGTCTAGGTGCAACTACCGAAAAAGCCCTGTCGCCCCAAAGTTTTAATCTACACCTAGGAACAATTAGAAGCAGCTGATCAGAGGACCTAAGAGATCTAGTAGGTATGTGCTGTTCTAGAAGGTCTGCAAGGTAAGGAGGTGCCAAACCATTTAACGATTTAAAAACAAAGAATAGAAGCTTAAATTCTATTTGGAATTAGTGAGTTACAAATCTACTTTATGTATTTTATGCATTACTATTATTAATAATATTAAATTTTTTTAGCTTCAACATTTTTAACTGAGTAAATAAAATGCAATATAATGTAGTATTTTTCCCTCAGAAAAAATTCTAATTTGTGTAACATCATCCTTCTGATATGCTGCTTTAGTTCCCAAGAAACATTTCTTCTTCTTATCAAAGTTTTATTATTATTGTTATCAAAATCTTATTATAAGTAAAGTTATCAATCAGTTGTACGGTTTACTATTTTTGCAGGAACTGTGCTACATTTTTTCAGGATACTTTAATGTATGGAAAGTAAAAAGAATACAGAAATACTATAAATGTCTGTCATTTTTGACCAATTCAATGTATTCTCACTTAATTAAAATATTAATTACTTTCAAAATATTAATACCAAAAATCCTACTGACCCCAAACTTGTGAACATTTATATTGTGTATTATATTGATTCACAATCTACTGATCATTAAATAATCCACTATGCAACATTGTTAAACACATTTGACCATATTTTTATTCATTCTCCAGAATTCTGTAGATTTCCCCACCACAGTAAGCAGAAATTCAAATATGACACCCATAATGTCCTGAAATGTACCAACCAAAGCAGCAGTAGCATTAAAGGAAAAACATCATGAGGGTTGTTGCTAGCTTGTTTTGTTTGTTTATAGTCATTTATAAATCAGATCTGTAGCAAAAACACTAACAACCATCCCATAACTTGGCAGACATGGAACTATGTTGCTCTACGTTGCCATAGCAACAGATACCAAGGAACAGGGTAGCATGCAGTGACATGCAATGATGAGCCTCTGATAACATTTACATTTACATTTAGTCATTTTGCAGACGCTTTTATCCAAAGCGACTTACAATTTGGGGATACATAAAGCGATTCTTCTTAAAGAGGCAAACAGATACAGGAAGTGCTTGTAATACCAAGTTTCTAGACATTGTTCAAATAAGTACAAGCTAGAAAGAGAAGGAATAAATAAAGAGAGAGAATTTTATTTATTTTTTTTATAATGATGATGATGAAGTCAAGTAGCTTCGAAAGAGATGCGTTTTCAGCTGTCGCTTGAAAATTGTCAGGGATTCAGCATTCCGGATAGGGGTGGGAAGATCGTTCCACCAGCCAGGAATGGTGAACGAGAATGTTCTGGAAAGTGATTTTGAGCCTCTCTGTGATGGTACCACGAGGCGTCGCTCACTAGCGGATCTCAGACTTCTGGAGGGGATGTAGATTCGTAGGATGTGATAAGGATGTGTGTGTGTGTGTGCGTGCAATTTAACAGTAGTGGAAAAGGATTTTAGGCACCCGTATTTCCTCCTGATTTAGCCAAAGTGACTTCCGCATTAGTGACGGTGACACTTGGATGATGTCTGGCCTCAACAAGGCACACAGTTAGTTGATTGGCTTAGGTCATCCTGAACAACACTGCAACGTAGTGACAGCACTAATTCCAAGCCCAGGATAAGCATCTTGTCTGTCTCTATAATAAGCCTCTCAGCATTACGCTTTTAGTACTTAACATTACGAGGCACAGGAGGTTTAACAGAATGTTGAATACTTTTGGGACACATTTTCACAAGCACAATTTTAAAATTCTGTTTCGCATGTGAAATGTCTTTTCCTTCTTTTCTTTAAGGACTCTTCAGGTGATGAATTTTGTCACTTTGCTTCAGGCTTAGGCTGGCATTGTTACCTGTTCCCCACCGTGAAGAATAGGAGTTGATGAAAAAATTAGCAACAAACACAGGCATACATATAACTCAGCAAACAAACTGAGGCCTATTTCAGATTAGACGCAAACTTTGTTTCAGAACTATTTTTATCATTCATGTCTCTTACTGTCTCTGTCTCCTTCCTACTGTATGTGACAGTACTATGCATTAAACTGTGCATGAAATTTGGTAATGTCTTATATTGATTAATATTAATATAATGGTAAAAAGGCAATCAAAACAAGCACAACTCTTTTCAAAATAAAGAGTAATTTAACACGAAAGGTGACAGGTATACAAAAAAGTGTTCAACATACAGTACGTTACAGTGAATAGTTGGCATTAGACTTCCTAAATGTGCGTCTGTGACTCTGCTCCCTACGGCATTCTTGGATCATGCAGCAGCAGGAGCAGACGCAAGGAAAAGCGTGAGAGGAATAGAAATGACAGAGCACAAAAATATGAGAGAAATAAAGGATGGCATGTGGGAATCTCTTGCTGGGTGAAATGCGGAAGGCCAAAGTATGATGGGAAGAGGATGAGAAGGAAAAAGGCTATCAGACACAGGCCAGGTCCAGGCCCAGGCCAGACAATTAAAACCTAGCAAAGACAAAATTGGTCATTCTCTAATTAGAAAAATTTGGGGAAAATAATGTCAGAAAAAGCAGGTATTTGAGTTTATAATTTACATACATATATTAACAGGATAATCAGAAAGTGTTTATTTGACAATATTTAGCAATATATTGCAGTATAGCAGTTTATTTAGCAATAATGACTGGTCGACTTTATATTATTATGCCTAATTTACAGCTGCTCGACAAATAAAGCCATTTATTTATATACAAATGGCTCTATGTGTGTGTATATATATATTAGAGCCCGACCGATATGTTTTCTTTGGGGCCGATACCGATATTAGGGAGTAAAAAAAAGGCCGATACCGATATATCGGCCGATATTCTTTGTGTATATTATAGTACAGTACCAGTCAAAAGTTTGGACACTTTCCCATTCGTGTGTCCAAACATTTGACTGGTACTATATATAGAATACAGTATATACATAAACAGAATATATATACATAAACACATTTTTTGCAATGATCACTCAAATGTGGTGATCAAACACTTATAATGGTGACAGAGATATGTAAGGGCATTTAACAATTTAACAATAAACTTGCGACGAGTGCGATGCACAAAGTAACGGGGTGTTAGTTGTAACACACGTGGTTTGAATATTTATTTTACCATAGTAACATTTAAATTCTGGCTTAAGTAAATTTTTTATCTCAGTTTTTATTATTCATTTAAAATGAGACAAATCTGCTATTATTTGAATCTCCAATCTGTTATTTATCAGTTCAGATAGTTTTTTAATGCTTTGATAACTAGCAGAAGACACTAACCAGTTTTAAATTCCAGTTGCGCAGATGGGGCAAGTTGTAACACTGCGTTACAATGTGCTAATCTATGACATTTGCAATGTAATTTACACTATTTACTTTAATTAATTTTAATGAGAAACAACGAGAAACAGATGAATAAAGACTGACAGTCAATGTTTAATGTTTAGAAATTATTATTTCAAGACATGTAAAGCATTTTTGCTCATTTATGTGGGCCGTCCCAAGCATGGTTGAAATGTGTTCATTGTCAAACTCCAAAATCAGATTATTTTTAATTCTTAAAAAACGCCATTAT
>NW_015552551.1:451928-457201 GCF_001515605.1 Sinocyclocheilus anshuiensis
TTTCATCCAGGTCGCCAGTAGCAAACAATGGAGCGCGCTCTGCTGGACAAACTAAGTAATTACACCATTTCAAGCATTTTATTTGCATTATATGTTCTGTAAAAAAAATGTTCATATCGGCGGCATATTCGCCGATACCGATATATCGGCGACAGGCTCATATCGGCCGATAATATCAGCAAAACGATATATCGGTCGGGCTCTAATATATATATATATATATATATATATATAGGTCTGGTCTATATATATTGGTACATATACTGGTCTGTTGGAATTGAAAGAACAGCACAGTCTATTACGTAACTAAGCCTGAAAGGAGTTTTCTGCTTCCAAGATACAGGTGAACCTTCTTAAATTTAAAAAGTGTTTCAATTAAGGATACCCTTAAATAGGATGTATTAGGTTGATACTGGATTTAATCTGTGTCCAGGAAACAGTCATCACTGTTGAAGTGAATAGCCGGTAAAGTGAATGTCTTGGTGTTTGTCTACAGTGCTCGCCCTTAATGTTTGAGCTCTGATCGTTGTAGGTCTGGGATCAGGGTGCGGAGTGCGTAAATATTTACCACAGCGCAGTGGGAGTCTTTCCGGAAGGTTCCCAGCACTTGCAGGGAATTAAGCAGCTTCTGAACAGAGGGAACACCCTGCTGTTAAACACAGGAGAGACCTCGGGCAGACACACACAGACGGACGTTTAGCGCACGCGCGCACACACACACACACGTGCAGTGAGGCATTGCAACCAGGGATATAACATCTCCACACCATGGGACATGATTAAACTTAGCAAAAAAGCACACACAAACATACAAAGGGTTTATTTGTAAACAGAGAAAACAATGAAATAGCTCACAATGGAAATGCTAGTGGCTGCTTTATATGAACATGTGAAACACCACACAGGGAAACAAAAAAAGAAAAAAGAAAATGTGATATGACTTTAATATTGCATTCATGATTTTCCAATTGAAATCATAAAGGTCACAAAACTAGAAGCAGGAGATGCAAGGAGTCTGATAAATGAATAAAAAGGGAGGGAGAGATACAGATGGTGGAAAGAAAACAAATTCTCTAAACCATTCCTGATCTCTGCTTTTGAAATAACATGGGCATGAAATACGTAGTGACAAAATTGTACTATAAAAAGCTACGTCCTGTATATTAACTGGACTATAAATTAGGGATGCACCGATACTGGTCTCCTGTACTCGTACTCGTTAAAATGCCCCGATACCAAACGCCGATACCACACAGCATGTGATAAGCGCCATATTCAAACAAAGAAACACCGACAACAGAACAACAGACAGCAGAAAGGAGTTAAGGATGTCTACTACGATGTATGTATGCAATGAATATAATGTTAAACATTCAGTATTAACGCCTGTATAGCTGATGTGCGCGAGCTGATAAACAAAGCACGCCGAGTGGATTAAGTGCGCGGCGCAGATGCGCGAGCTTGTCGAGTGAATATATCTTTCTCACAGACATCACTGGAAAGTTTGTAGTTCGGTCGGATATGTCAAAAACAAGTAAGTAAAACAATGCACAAGTTACTTAACGGTAGGGAGAGCGAGAGAGAGAGAGAGAGAGAGAGAGCGCGTGCACTTGTTGTGTGATCTTTGATGTTCACTCACTTAGCACACGCATCATTCGGTGCATCCCTACTATATATGGTCTGAATTGAGAACCAGGTCTTGTGATATTGTAAATGGATCTAGCTGAGGGGTTTGACAAAAACCCTGTGGTCTTGATGGATCCACATCTGCAGCTGTAGAAGAATATAACGTAAAAGATGTTGCAATCATGTCCTGCTGACTTGTCTGTACAAGTTAAGGATTTTCCATTGCGCACAAACACGAACATACACCTTGAGTGTCCCAGAGTGACTCTGAGGGACTTCCACATGGAGGACGTCAACATGTCCTGACTCTCAGAAAGCAACAGCATAAAAGAGACCACAGCACTACATTACTCTTCAAGGACACTTATGAAAGAATCTACGCCCATCACCTCAAAACCCAGAATGGTGGTGACTAATGCTTGTAGCTCTCCTTCTTTAGGACAGTAGAAAACCTCAGTAATAACAAGAACAGCCTCTAAGCCAAAATGATGGCACTGAAATGATGACATGACACCTTAAAACACAAAAGAACAAGTATTCAAACTACATGGCGTTCTTGGCTGTGCTATGAGTCAGGTTACTTTGCGTCATACACACCTATCTGAATACAGGTGGTACAGTCATGCCAACAAAAACATGGGCACTTGATTTTCTCTCTTTACAGAACATAAAGATATGACAGTGGGAAGAATGAAACAAACTAATTCTATAGAAAACAAGTACACAGTTCAGTGGTAGTTCGTAAGGGTGTGACTGGTTAACCAGATCAAGACTTGGATCAAGAAGCGTAAAGGTGAAGTGTGTACTTTCTGCACCATTAGTGGCACCAAATACAACTGAAAAAAATAACTGTTTTCACACCAGTTTCCTAAACACTCTGCCTGTCTGCCATTGGACAAACATTTAGTCCTGCCCTCAACGTTCACCACTGTCTGAGACAAACAGAGCAACGCTGAAATAGCTGCAGTACTTACATCATTCTGAATAGTCAACGTACCAATATAAATTTACACTACTCTTCAAAAGTTTGGACCAGTAAGATTTTTTTTTTCTTTTTTTAGAAATTAATACTTTTATTCAGCAAATTGATCAAAACTGACAGTAAAGTAATTTATATTTATATATGTTATATTTATAATGTTATCTCAAATAAATGCTGTTATTTGAAACTTCTGAATTTCTGTTCAATTAATAATTCTGAAAAAAAAGATGGTTTCCATAAAATTATTAAGCACCACAACTGTTTTCAGTGTTGATAATAATAATAATGTTTCTTGATCACCAAATCAGCATATTAGAGTGGTTTCTGAAGGATCATGTGACACTGAAGACTTGAGTAATGGCTGCTGAAAATTCAGCTTTACCATCACAGGAAATTACATGTTAAAATATATTCAAGTAGAAATCAGTTATTTTAAATTGCAATAATATTTTACAATATGACTGTATTTTTATCAAATAAATGCAGCCTTTGTGAGCATAAGAGACTTCTTTCAAAATATTAAAATAATCTTAGTCCCCAAACTTTTGAGGTCACTGCACTATTAAATAATCAAGATTTGCATTTATAATTGCTGTAATTAAATAATCATTCAATGTGTCAATTACATGCATTCCATGTAGCTCCAACTGTGCCAAAAAATATATCTACTGTATATACAAATCTCAAAAAGCAGCTGTAAAGCCAAAGTGAATTTGTAATTTGGAGCGAGTCTGTAACCTGGAATTATTTTTTAATTCACTAAGACTAAACAGTGTGAACACACAATATACAACTTAAAGCAAACAGAGTGATGATACAAAAATAAAACACCCCCCATTATAATCAATAAGGTTGTCTATGGCGCTTGCACTTCAGTATTTTCCTCCCTATTGTGACATACCTGTATTTTCACATAAAACAGCTTCTAAAACGAGAAAAAAGTAAAAGTCGGATGGGACTTGATTTTGTCCATGGGGAATTGATTGGGTAATTCTTGTTTTCTAATTGCTGCGATTACATGAGAGTAGGGCTGGACGATATGGAAAAAAAATAAAACCTTGATTTTTTCAGAACGATTGACCGATTCTTGATTTTTATGATTTTTAACTAGTCAACTTGAAAATGTTACTACAACATGATTCAAGTAAATTTTTCTTTATTAACCCTCTAGTTAAAGAAATTTCTATTTCAAGTGCACCACACTTGAAGTTGTCAACATGATGTAATATGTTCAGAAATAATATAAGGAAAATGCTTTAAAAAATCTCAAACATCTAGGTAATTCAAATTCAAAACGACTGAAGGTATAACACCAGTAGACTATAACTATGAATGTTCTGTAAAAACAATGAACAGTAGCTTTCAGCCTGTCATGATGCACACACGAAATTTCAGACATACAGTAGTAGTTCTTAACAGGTTTTTATTAGATTACGCTGCTTTTCCATTGTTGACAGTTTGATTGTTGCGCTCGCATCTCTTGCAGCGTTTCATGCATGAAACGGCATTCTAAAAACGTGCCGCTCAAGTTAAAAGAACTCCCATCTTCCTGCATTTTTTCCTATTCCACTGCCCGCGTTGCATCTTTGTCAACACAAAAGCGCATTCTGTGTGAATGGCACTTTATGGTCCTTCACAGAGCGCATCACAGGTGAGCGGTTAATCAAGTGCGCAGACATGCGGTTGGATCATTTTTTTCTCTTTACTGTTAACATTGGCATATTGTCAAAGTGTCTAATTCTAACGTTTGGTAATATTTCTATTCAAAATTGTGATTCCTCGATTTATAAAAAATAAAATCGTGGCAAAATATTAAATTAAAATTAATCTATAAAATCGGAAAAATCACCCAGCCCTACATGTGAGTGACCGGTTGCTGGAGGGGATGTATTATTGCCCAACCCTCACGCTGGTGCACACATCATCATAGAAGAGATGTTGTCGTTTTTGAGTAAGGATTACAAGGGCACATGTATAAAAAAAATAATGTACACTGGACAAGAACATAACAATCAAGACGTGTCTCTAAACATTATTTAATTTAAAAGTCTTTGAACTGGCTCTGGATTGCTATTCAGCATCCGACCAAGTCTAGTACTTCCGACTCTCTCTCTCTCTCTCACCTCTCGTGTTGTGCCTGGTATGTTTCTGTGGTCTTCCATATGGCAGCCAGAGAAAGCTGCTGCTGCTGCATCACTCAGCTCTGTATGAGAGGCCCTGGCACAGCATCAAAGACCTGCTCTGATTGTAACACCACTGTAGTATCCAGGCCTGTGAAACCCACCTGCCAGTGCACCAGAAAGCACAGTAACAGGGCACACATACAGGTCTGGAATCAGTGGGAAAGAATTCCGAGACGTTGTCTATAAGAAATTCATATGATGCTCTCTAGCCTCAAGGGTCTTTTTTTTCCCCCAAAAAATGGGCATTCCTCAGGAGAATCTATCTTGAACTTGAAAATAAAATGCAACTGTTAGGGCGACCTCCAATGCCTTGCTTCATGACAGTTTGAAATATGTTCTGGCTCTGGTTATAGCGCACAGTAAATCACCTCTTGTGAATGCACAAAAAAGAGGTTCAAATCTGTGTTGTTTAAGTTAAGTTATATATATATATATATATATATATATATATATATAAAGAAAAAAGCTCACATAGGACCATA
>NW_015552551.1:457233-461529 GCF_001515605.1 Sinocyclocheilus anshuiensis
AAAGCTCACATAGGACCATATGTCAGCAGAAAAATTAGAATCAATGAAAAACGAAGTTGTCATCAACCCAGACATAAAATCAAGATCTGCCCGCAGACACCATTTCTGATGCTGAATGAGACACCAACTCTGCGTCTGGCTTGAACCGCCACATCACTCACCCTGCAGACAGACATCTGGTTGGTTGTCAGGGTCCCTGTCTTGTCTGAGCAGATAACGGAGGTGCATCCCAGCGTCTCCACTGAGGGCAGAGAACGGACTATGGCATTTTTCTTGGCCATGCGACGGGTGCCCAACGCCAGGCAGGTGGTGATGACAGCTGGCAGACCCTCGGGGATGGCTGCAACTGCCAAGGCTACGGCTATCTTGAAATAGTAGATCGCACCTCGAATGCACGAGCCGCCGTGGACCGGGTCGGCGAAATGGCCGATGTTAATGACCCAGATGGCGATGCAGATGAGGGAGATGACCTTTGAGAGCTGTTGGCCAAACTCATCCAGCTTCTGCTGCAACGGGGTCTTCTCCTGCTCGGTTGACGCCATCTGGTTACGGATCTTACCGATTTCGGTGGAAACGCCGGTGGAGATGATGACACCGATTGCTCGACCCGAAGCAATGTTTGTGCCCTTTTGGAAAACATGAGAAGATGCATATATAAGCACATACAGTGGGTATAGAAAAGAATCACCCCGCTTTAAAACAATCTCATTTTGTTGCTTTGCAGCCTGAAATGAAGACGGACACATTTTTTGTTTTATCCAGCTGTATTTACTCATCTTATAACATCCAAGTGAAAGATGTAAGACAAACATGTCATAAAAAAAAAAAATAATAAAAATCACTAAGTTGAAAAAAGGATCACCCCCTTGTGTCAGTATTTTGTTGAACCAGGGTTTAGTCTGTTGGGATATGTCTTTGTCTCTACTAACTTTGCACATCTCGACTTTGCAATATTTGCCCACTCTAAGGACTGAAATGCTCCAGGAAAGCTCTTTTCATGCTGAGCTAACCAAAATGACAGAGCTGATTGAAAGTAATATGGCTTTGTGTACTATTGAGAAGGTGATTAGCTACACCGGATTGAGTTTACAAGTCATTTTTAGGAAGTTTTTATTTTTCAATTAAAAAAAGTTGGTTTTTTTACATTTTTTCCTGACATGGTTTTATATCTTTCACTTGAATGTTATAAGTTGCACTAAATAATAACAGCTGGATAAAACAAAAACTGTGTCCATCTTTATTTCAGGCTGCAAAGCAACAAAATCTGATTATTTTAAAGGGGGTGATTCTTTTCTTTAATTACAGTAGCTAGTGCACATTAAAATATGAATATCTCTATATTTATATTTAAATATAATCGTATGCATAAAATTTCTTAATGAAAGTTATTATAAAATGTTTTAAATCCATATATCTTACAATCATCCAATTGCCTTAACTGACACACACACAAGTACTCAACAAACACATCGTCATCACACATTGCTGCCACAAAGCAACATGGAAAGCATAAAGACACTGAACAATGACCTTTAAGAGGGAAAAGAGAGAATCGGTTAACATATGTAAAAATACATTGTGTAGCAAAATCATATCGGAAAATATTCAGATTGCTCAATGAGATTTCACAGATGATTTTAGTCAATGATCAATGATGAGATTAAATCTTTTCTAAATAAAAATATAAACTGTGCCATTCATTTTCCCATGGAGTGTGAAAAGGCAGATGATCTCCAAAACCCCTCAAGTTTCTTTCAAGATGGGGTTTGGGATTATTTCACCGCTCTGGCCAAATGTACCCATGTGCCGGTTCCATTTGGCTGTCCATTGTGGGAAAGTTGAAAAAAGGATCACCCCCTTGTGTCAGTATTTTGTTGAACCAGGGTTTAGTCTGTTGGGATATGTCTTTGTCTCTACTAACTTTGCACATCTCGACTTTGCAATATTTGCCCACTCTTCTTTGCAGAACTGCTCAAGTTCAGTTCAATTTGATGGTGGGCGTTTGTGGACTGCAATCTTCAAGTCATTCCACAGATTTTCAATGGGGTTTAAGTCTGGAAAGCAACAAAATGTGATTATTTTAAAGGGGGGTGATTCTTTTCTATACACACTGTATACTTAAATGTAACAAATCCACTAAAAGACCTTTCAAATCTAAATTTACACTTTTGCAGACTTGTAAACAACAGCATCAGAAGTTCCTCAGTCCCATATAATTTGCTAAAACGTAGCTTGGAAAAATCATTGACTTGTGTGGAGTTGGCTATAATGTCATTAGGGAGATTTTCCCCTAATAGGAAACTACATCTTTCATTACCACGATGTGTTGGAAAATGCATAAACATAAACCTTCTTCCCTTTGACAACCTTCTGGCAGAAGGCAGCAGATTTTCCTTAAGAATTTGATGGTATTTTGTCCCATTAATTTTTCCTTCTATCCTGACAAGTGCTTCAGTCCCTGCTGCAGAGAAACACCCCCATAACAGGATATTACCACCTCCATGCTTTACTGTATTTAAATGACTTAAGATGAAAACAGGCAGACTGCATTAACTCTGACGTTATACTATCACTCACTAGGCCAATAACGTCACCTGGGGTGTTCCCTGTCCCCAGATGATGTTAACGCAACCTAAGTGGATTGAGAGCGGACAAATGCATGCCTACTTAGAGCATCTGAATGACTGCAAATGGACGCAGACAGGAAGAGCATGTTTAGACTGAACAGAATACTTAAGTCTTATTATATCCTACAGTATAATGACATTCTGCAAACTAGAGAGATAAAGAAAAAAGCAAGAAAAACTCAGACACAAAGAAAGCAAATAATAATTATGTAATGCATGACAAGACTAAAAATGCTATGAGGTACGTAAGCAGAAAATATTCATGAAGTAATATTTATATGCAAATAAACTGCTGCTTATATGCACATGAGAAAGTTCCCCTCTTAAAACAGGAAGTGAAGTGCTTACAGAAAACAGCATGTTCTTTTTGTCTTGATTGACAGCTCGTGGATCTGGCACGGGATCAGTGTGTTTGATAACAGACACAGACTCGCCTAAAGAACACATTGGTAGTTTTAAATCAAGTTATACTGAGAACTGAGCAGTGAAATGTTAAGATGTTCATCTCTGACGTCCACAGTACCTGTGAGAATGGACTGGTCCACTCTTAGGGTGGTGGATTTGATTGAAGTGATCCTGATATCTGCTGGCACCTTGTCTCCAACTAGAAAACAAAATGGGTTGAGAGTAACTTGATCAAAAAACAGGCAAAGACACTCTTACATTACAGATGAATGTGACAAGTCGAAAAAAGTGTACGACATATGCCTGAGGGGTCATAACTGCAATCATAAACATGAAATAAGACCGTGCACAGCCATCATTTAAGGCTACTCTTGACCTCTTGTTTTCCAGGTAAACACTTAATTACAACAGATCGAAGCTGAGCAACTAGGACACAAAGCCTGAAGCAAAGCAAAAAAGTGACTGAAACAAAAAAAACAAAAAAAAAAAAAGAGAGAGAAAGAGCGAGAGAGAGAGACTACCTCGAAGACTAACTGCAGACACACTGGAACACCACTCGATAGCCAGTTGATGAGAGAACACAGAGTGATCAATATTCGGTTCATGCACAATGTTTACAAGAAAAAAAAGTGTTTCTAATACAAAAGAAAAAAAAGAGGTGGGAAAAGCCCAGCCAGTTAGATTAGACAGAATCAGTCAATATGTGTTGTTTTCAGCTGGGTTTTGTGAGTTCTTGCAGCCATTTAGCCTTTGAGCAATAAATATTGTGTAGTAGCTTGACTTAATGAACCTTTGCTCTGTCCTACCTGAGACATCAAGACAAAGCTTCATATACACTTATCACACAAGCTGCAGGGATCTGCTTGTGCATTCACAGCACAAACAACGGATGATACAGCAAATCACAAGTCGAGCATATTGAAAATTAGCAAAAAACAAAAATGAGTCTCTTTCTGAAAACTGCATTAAACAAACGCCTTGCCAATCTATTGTGAGCTATGGCATATGCACAACTACATCTACTTGGAATCTAAACACATACATTTTCACAGAAAGCTCCAGAGATTTCCTCTGAATTCATGCCCATCATTCTACATATACACTCTAGTACAATTCTGTTCAAATGTTTGGGGTCTCTAATAATTTTCAGTGCTTTTGAAAAAAGTATGCACAACAAGACTGCATTTATTTGATCAAAAATACAGTAAAAACAGTAATACTGTAAATTATTATTACGATTGAACATAACTGTTTTCTACTATAA
>NW_015552551.1:462456-470815 GCF_001515605.1 Sinocyclocheilus anshuiensis
ATGCGAGCAGCTATCGTCGGATCATCAGGATGGAATGAGAGGTAGAGTTGAGTGTCATCAGCATAGCAGTGATATGAAAAGCCATGTTTCTGAATGACAGAACCTAGTGATGCCATGCAGATAGAGAAGAGAATAATTACTTAATAATAATTATATATTAATAATAATTATATAATAATACTTAATAATTACTTATGAAAAACATTTTTCAATGTTCCAAACCATTCCATAGAACCTATGGAAACAGTGTGAAGTTTCCAGGTCTACCAATAAACTTGCAGTAGGTGTCAGTGAGCTTGCAAATTCTCATCCCCATGTCATATAGCTCCTGGACCAGGACAAAGAGGCTGCGGGGCACTTAACGGACATTTTACAGCAATTAGAGAGCCTTTGTGTCGTAATTATACTCCATTTAAACCCTTAGGCTGAGCTGGAGGTGCCTAGGGGCAGCAAGGTATGCAAGAGAGCAGCCACACTTCCCATTAGTCTCTTACACACTGTTAGACAGATAGTGGATGAGCGGTCCGGACGGTCTTGGAAAAAAAAATCATGCTTAAGTGAAACTCTGAAGAATGTTGTATGTTAGCGTTTTCAAAGGACGAAAAAAAAAAAAAAAAAGTATCGTCAGTCAATCTTTCTGTTTCGCTGCACAATAAATCGTTTGTTAGTCACATGACCTTGCATAATATTATCATGTACAGTAAAACATCCTCTCATCACATCTTTCTTTCTCTATTCTTTCTGCTTTAACCCTCTGGACACAATTTCTCAGCCGTGCAGTCTCTCTTCCTCCCACGTCGCAGGAATGGCTCACATCAGCCTTGGGGTCTCTGACGAGGGAGACAACACCCGCATCAGGGGCTGCTCTGCGTGGGAGTGGGGATAAAGAGGGCACGGTGGGCAGGAACCTGTTTATGCTCCCAGAACGACGGACCTTTCTCTTCTCTTTCTTGGACTTTATCACTCTCTCTCCCCCCTCAGCGGTGTCTCCCACCCACTCGGTCACACTGTGAATGGGTACTGAACCCATCTAAATGCTAATGCGAACCGCTTTTTGCTATACCAAGCCAGAACAATGCAAAGTGAGCTAAATACACACAGACATTATGACAGTAGATGGTAAGCATCTGATAGCAGGAAACAGGCCTCTATGGACATCGAGCATAAACTTGATTAGAAGGGGTGACACATGCTTACTTGTGAATGTGGAATGGTGTAATAACAGAGGCTGGCGAGTTCAAGATGTTTGCATATGCTGATCAAAACGATCTAAGAGCTTGTGGGTATGACTAAAAGATGATGGGACTAAAGTGAATTTATTTTCAAAAAACACAGTTGATGCTTCACTGTTACTCATCTTTCCAAGTCTTTCCAAGTCTCCAGGCTTTCCATAAACCCCCTTCTGGTTCCTTGGATATTCTAATGGAGTGAAAATGTTATTTTTGAGCCTCCACAACAGCTGAGGGAAAGTTCCACTTCAGAGACTGTGATCACCGCGACCATAACGTTGGCCTAACGCTGACACAATGCTAGACTGACTGGAAATTGAAAAGTGTAAATAATCTATAAATATCTGTAATACTCATGCATGCAAGCAAGCAAAAAAAAGGCTGAACACTGTTTTCCAACCTCCAATTCTCTTGGTGGTGGTCTGTGCCAAAAGTTCCGATGGAATTGCCTCTCATGAATGGCGGGTACAGGAAAGACTCTGCAGCGAGAGGGGAACGGGTGTTGTGTGGGTCATATTTTTGGTTGGCATTTGTTCAGAATGATTTTTTTGTTTTTGTTTTTTGTAGTAATCAATTTATAGATCTTTTTTCCGATGTGTAATTTTCATTGAACCTCTAGAGAAACTGAAAGTTTTATTTTAGGTTGGGGTTGTTGTGTGTTTGCTTACACATGTTTGATAGTGCTTAGCAACACAATTATGTCATCGGCATAGTCGGGTTAGACAGAAATTGAGAAATATTTCAGCAGATGCAGCTGACAACACCTCTGTCCTGCCAGCGCTTCCCACTTACTGAACAGGACTTGTTAAATGCTACGACTATAACCCATGAACTCAGCACAAGCAGCTCAGCATGTGTGTGAATGTGTCTACACCTCGTTAGTGGATTCTCGTGGCTATAAACCAGCGGACAGATCTTAAACCTAAGTGGCATCTCGCTTTCCCCCACTACCAATGATAACAAAGTACAGAAGATACATAGAATGCCAGCCGTTTCCACCCTCACAGACTTCTGGTGTGGAAACACCTCTCCTCTTCTCCCCCCGGACTAATTCACCTTGTCTAGTTTTTGTTCAGCTTGCAGGCTGGGAAGTGCTCAAGGCCTCAGCAAGAGGAAAATGTCAAAAATCTCACTCGCAATCCAAAAATATCTATCAAACTGGCCATGGTGTTTAACTACACAGCAACAAAAATGAAAAGTGTATGTTCAAAATGGGTTTGTCAGCATTTTTGATGTCATGATCCCTAGATACAATGAACCCACTTGCAAATGACCACCTTTCTAAAATATAAAGTAGTTAAATATATTTTTTATGTGTAAATATACATTTAAACTGTGAATGGTGTAAAATATGTCGTAAATATTTAGTTTTTAAGTTGGCATTAAGTTTACATCTGATTACTTTTCCTATTTAAAAATAAATAAATAAAAATAAATCCTATTTCTTATATGAAAATCCGATTTGCTTTCCTTTCCAGGCACAAACCACGATGCACACTTTTTGTTGGTTGCATTATTTTTATTTCAGTTGCATTTTGTTTGTTATCTCCCCTAGTTACATCTCATTGGTCCAGAATCCCATTCAACACAGCTGTACTTTAACATAGCTGTACATAACTTAAAATATGGACTGACTGGGTGTAATTTTGTTGCATTGTGGCACAATTTTTGCTTTCAGGAAAGACAGAAACTTGATGCTGGAAACATCTGGACTGACAGTGATGTCTGCTAGTTACTTTACATGTCTGTCAGTTTGACCTTGACATGGGAGGGACTCTGGGGCTGGTTACCATGGTGATATAGCCCATAGGTGTCAGGGGGTGAAGTCTGACAGCGGGAGTGCATGTACGTGCGCAGAGAGGAGAATCTGGCCGCTGGAATGCAGGCTTGTCAAGGCATAAGACCAAACAGTGCACCTGAACAAAGAGACGCTTGTTACCACCGTGCTGCTAAGACAGGTAATGTAACCCACATCTCATCCCCATCTGTTTAATTCCATCTGTCTCTCTTTCTCTCTGCATCTTGCTGCATTTATCGCATCCTGCTCATCTGTCTTTCACGCTTTCGCGCTCTTGCACTGCTCTCCTTTCTCTACCTCCCTCACACATTCTGTATCTCTCCATACGCATGTTCCCTCCCACTGCCCCCGCACCAGTCTCATCTTTGACTCTCTCACTTTCACTCCCATTCACAGCGATGTGTCCGCATCCATGTTTCTGAATGAATGCGGATGCTCTCGAACATGAATCAGGAAATCTTATGGTGTTACACAGGGACTATTAGTCCGATCCTTCTTTTGTTTTCACTGTAGTGAAAAGCAGATCCTTGCGGTCATCTCCTTTCCCCTCATCTCTTCTACTCCACACTTGGCTGACGCAGACTGGAGATCATTAGCAAGCAGGGGTTTAAAGAAGCAAACACTGATTAATTCGAAGCCAAGACCAGCATATTTATATGGGTGCGTGTGATCCACAGATACGGTCAATCCATAACAGAATGACAACAGGTCTATTTTTATATCATTGTCTACATATGCATTGGCAGGATCCCCAACAGAGAGTGGGCATGTTTTATGTGTGAGGGAGGCATTGGCAAACCTGTAGTCACATGAATGTGGAGAACGGTGGGACTGACAGTGTGGAGAAAAATCTTTTAAAAATCTTATCTTTTCAATAAGAGGTAAGAGAGAAAGAGTACTATTGTCACTTTTCACCCTTGTACAAGGAACAGAATACACACACACACACACACACACACACACACACACACACATACATACATACATACACATACACACACACACTGATTTTTCCTGCATGTCTCTGCTTGGCACCCTCATACTCACAGGAAAGCCACTTACGTAAGACAGACTGGGATATTCCTGCTCTGCTTTCAAGTTTTGGCAAGGAGCCCATGCACACACACAGAGAGAGAAACCCTGAAGGGCTCCCGTTCAGGTCACAGTTGCGGTGAAATGCACACAAACACACACACTCTGGGCAGCCACACATAGGCCAATGGGAAGACTAGAGAAAACGACAGCCGTGTTTGTGTGTTTTGGGTACAGTGAGAGGTGGTGATGACTGGAATAAGGAAAAAGAAAAAAGGACTGGGCCACCTCTACTGCATATTATGTCAGACCACATGGGTAAATGTTCAGCAGAATCCTCCAAATGTCCACAGGACTCAAGCTGGAGGCTGTGGAGTATCCTTATTGTTCCACAAACATCATCTCTCTGCAGATTTGAGTACCTCTCTTTACTCAAGGGAAGAGACTGAGAGTAGATGAGGTTTTATCAAATGGGCAGAGAGATAGTAGAAAAAATTATGAGGGAATGGGAAAGAGTAGAAACAGGTCCAAGCTTACCAGAAACCTCCACAATATCTCCAGGCACAATGTCTCGAGCTTTAATCATCTGGACAGCCGTGCGGTTCATGCGGTAGACTTTGCCCATCTCTGGCTCGTATTCTTTCAGAGCCTCGATGGCATTCTCTGCATTTCGCTCCTGAGACCATATAAAACCACACAAAAGCATCAGCAAGGACACACATGCATCGCATCGGTAACAGCCCATATTTTATTTTGTTTCATTTATGCCACTGGTCTGATTAAGCTAAAACAACCGTAGCCTACTCTTACAGGTTTCAAAAGAAATAAACGGTTATCTAGCTCTCTTCCTGTACATTTAAATGTTCTGTTATGAGCATGAAAATAATAGAAAGGCAAAAAATGGTAATAAAAATACAATAATTTATAATATTAAAATTAATATTAGAAGAACATACAAATAATATGAATTAAAATATAATATAATTAATTATATTAAAATTTATATTATAAATCAAATATTTAAAAAATAAAAAATAAATAAATAAAACACTGGCCATCGTATCAGTTGACAGCAACAGAATTATCAACTCTTGGTATCAGACAAAATGTCAACAGATGCATTATTAATATCAATAGTTCTAATAAGGTGTAACAGGCATAACATACACAACTTTTCCTCTTTCCTCAATTTCCCACAATACACTGTCATTGCAGTCCACTGCTGTGTCCAGATATTGTATTATACATGTAAATTACATGTCACATCCTTATGTACACACTAATAAACAAATCTGAACACCTGATAATCATTTGTCATGTTTAGGAACAGAAGACTGTAATATAGTAGTAGTAGTAGTAGTAATGGTATACCTCATGCTAAACAGCAGGACATCAAGCAGACTTGCTGTTCTGACATTACTTATTGAGAAGATAGATTTGATCATTAGTTGAAATTCTTTGCGGTCCTTCAGTTTCTCAGCCCACACACACACACACCTGCCAGACTCCAATGACTGCGTTGGCCACCAGAATGAGCAGGATGACAATAGGCTCCACGAAAGCTGTGGTCGACTCCTCCCCCTCCTCAAACAGTGCCAACACCTAATGAACAAACACAACATATATTATACCTACCTCACATTCAAAGCTCAGTTCTGTTAAGGTTACTGAAATGAGAATTCACATATTCTTAAAAAAAAAATAAAAAAATGTATAGACACACTACATTTCTACACCATTCTATTCACTTCCATAAGTTTGGGAAAAGGAATTAAGAAATTAATTGTAACTTTTATTTAGCAAGGACACATTGAATTGATCAAAAATGTCAGTAAAGACATTTATAATGTCACAAATTATTTTAATTTCTGAATACTGGAGTAATGGCTTCTGAAAAAATAGTTGCCATCACAGGAATAAATTACATTTTAAAATATATTCAAATAGAAAACAGTTTGTAACAATTTGTAAAATTGCAATAATATTTCACAGCATTACTGTTTTTACTAGGGATGCACCGATCCTGCTTTTACTAGAGATGCACCGATACGGGTATCGGTATCGGGCCCGATACTGAGCTCCTGTACTCGTACTCATTAAAATGCCCCGATACCAAACGCCGATACCACACAGCATGTGATAAGCGCCATATTCAGACAAAGAAACACCGACAACAGAACAACAGACAGCAGAATGGAGCTAAGGATGTCTACTACAAAGTATATGTATGCAATGAATATAACGTTAAACATTCAGTATTAACGCCTGTATAGCTGATGTGAGCGAGCTGATAAACAAAGCATGCTGAGTGGATTGAGCGCGCTGCGGCGCAGATGCGTGAGCTTGTCAAGTGAATATACCTTTCTCACAGACATCACTGGAAAGTTTGTAGTTCGGTCGGATATGTAAAAAACAAGTAAGTAAAACAATGCACAAGTTACTTAACGGTAGAGAGGGAGGGAGAGAGAGAGAGAGAGCACGCACTTGTGTGATCTTTGATGTTCACTCACTTAGCACACGCATCATTTGGATTAAAACTAAATCGTAAAAATAAGACCATTTATAGGGGCATTCACTATAAACATAATTTATTTTCAACCTTACGCATACACGACTTTCTGGCGAAAGTGAATCTAGCAGCCTGTGTAAATACATGCACGCGTTGCGCGTGTTTTGCTTGCTTGAGCTTTTCTGCATTATGAGTGGCTTTGGAATATAAATCGCAGCATGTTTCAGATGAAAAAACACAACTTCTATTTCTGAAAAGGAGATTTATAACGAGTGGTTCCCTGCATTATTACAGCAAAGTGCGTGATTACAGTACTAAGCCGCTGCAATGGAGCAGCTCTAATGCTATTAAATTAAAGATGATGTACCATAGAGCAAAAAAAATGAACAGTGAAAGTAACAAAAACTTGTAAAATACATTTTAATGGGCATAATTAAGTGTGAAAATAACCTAAGGATATACAGTCAAACCAAAAATGATTATTTTATTCAAATTTCTGATATTTTTTTTACTAGTGGGTGCAGGACACTATAGTTCATTTATGTAAGTGAGGATAGCAAAATAAAAAGTAATGTGACAAATCTCTTCATACAGTGGGCTACCAGTAAAACTGATACAAATTTGGGACCAAAAATTATTCAGACCGAGTATGGGAAAAAAAATGTCAAGTTCAGGTTTGCATGAAGCTGGATGACAGCATGCCCAGGAGACTACAGGCTGTCATTAAGGCTAAGGGTTGCCCGACTAAGTATTAGGGATGCTCCGATCTGCCTTTTTCGCCTCCGATACCGATTTCGATACCTAGGGTTCGGTATTGGCCGATACAGATACCGATCCGATACCAGTGAAGTTTTTTTCCCTCATTTAAATAAATGTAGAATTTATATATCTCTGTGTGTGGAACTGATAATCATTCTTTCACAATCTACTAGATACAGACTACTTCATTATAAAGAAAAATAAAATAAACAATAAATATGAAAAAATATAGGCCTATGTATATTTATAATATATGACAAAAAATTTTCATAAACTAGGTTAGTGGATAATTCGGCAGCAAAAGTTATTCTAGAAAAATCAGTACACAATAATTTTAGAAATCCAAACATTTAGTGAAAAAACAGTATTTTGTGGGGAACAAATAAAAAAAGTGTTGCACTAAATATGGTAAAATGTTACACATTGCCATTTATATTATAAAATCCATTCATTAAAAACATTCATATACATGTTTAAGTATATACTATAAAATTAAAATACATTTCTTTTGAATGTATAGCATATTTTTTAATAAGGCAACAACAACATATGATAGATACGATAGGACAAAACAAATACAGTGCAGCACGAACTGTTTTTATACAGTCTATGAGCACGAAGTGCTGTCAATGTGCGCATCCGGTGTGCAGAATGATGCGCTTGAGCAAATGGCTGCAATATAACAAAGAGTGAAAAATTGAAGGGGGTCTGAATACTTTCCGTACCCACTGTATATCTTATATCTGTTTATTGAGCCTTTCTTTTAACAGTTTTAAATTTCAGTTACTGTGCATGTTAAAAACAATTAACAATTTTTTCTACGCCCGTGTTTTGTTCTCACAGACACCTGGTAGCAAGTAACAAAACAACATTAAACTCCGGCAAGAAGATAAAGTCCTTTTTGCAAAATCATAGACATGTATTTACAAATCAAGTATAATGGGAACACAGAATGATCTTGGAGAGAGCTTTACCGAGCTGACTGCTGTAACCGAACGCGACCAGGGTTTAAAGGCTGAACGAATGACTGAC
>NW_015552551.1:473396-485622 GCF_001515605.1 Sinocyclocheilus anshuiensis
ATTACATACCTTTCTATCAAAGTTATCTAACATTATCAAGCTGAATTTGTTCTGACACAGTTTAACTCTGAGTTCTTGTCATATTTTATTACCATTTTCTAAATTATAGCGAATAAACTGTGATAATGTGAGAAATGTTGAAGGTGTCTGAATACATTTTGGTTTGACTGTATCTATTTGATAAATGAAGTTAACCAACTAACATTATACATACTCTTTTGGCTATCGGTATCGGTACTCGGTATCGGCAAGTACCAAAAATAAAAGTATCGGTATCGGGCGAGTACTGGAAAAAGTGGTATCGGTGCATCCCTAGTTTTTAACTGTATTTCTGATCAAACAAATGCAGCCTTGGAGAGCAGACTTCTTTCATAAACATAAAAAAACATCTTCTGTTGGCAGAGAAAGCAAAGTATTAATAAATGAATAATAAGTATTAATAATAAACAATAAGTATTATTAATAAGTATTACTAATAAACAACTGAAAAAGTCCTTTCTGTTGAGCCCCAAGGACCCAACAGTAGTACCACTGTTTAATAAACAGTACAATAAACATCAGGATCTGTCTGTTATGAAACAAGATACAGGATCATTCCACACCCGTTACAAATATTCCAGTGAAATCCTGCCATCAGGTACAGCCCCGGGCATATATGTGGGAGTTTGGGGTGGGAGGCATTTTCAGAAAAACCCAAGTTACCTTAGAATCTAAAAAGCAGTTCAAGCAATATGCATGATAAGGTAAATATAGAGTGTAAATCCAGCTGGAATGGAATGTGACAGCTTAATTTTTGCAGATCGCAGAGACAGCCTTGACGTTCATTACTTTCTGACAGTGTTCATCTGTTCAACTTCACATTAGAGATTGAAAACTCCAGAAAAGTATGACGTGAATTGACCTGAAAGATTTGTTCAATGGCACTAAAAGCCAACAATTTCTTTAAAAGGATAGTTAGAGGCAGCAAAAAAAAAAAAAAACTGATATTGACTTTTTGGATGTCTTAAAGTAAAAAATTAATAGAGAGCGGAAGAGAGAGACAAAAAAAAGATGAGGGAGAGGTTAAGTTGTATGGCCATGAATACACTAATAATTTTATGTACTTCATGTACTTTCTTTATAGACAAGTTATGGTGTCCTTCACAGACCTTTCATATTAAGCATTCATACAGTGCTCTCTCTCCTTCCACCTAATTCTAAGCAACTTAGATACAGATCAGTCATAGAGCAGTCTGTCTTTAACCTTTCATTACAAACTGATGGGTCCCACACAGAGGCTTCTTTAAATCCCTGAGTAACCGTGAAATAAGATGGGCAGGCAAATGAGGGGGTAGTGAATGCACAGACCAAAAAAAAAAATCGAAGAGGCAGAATGAGACAGTGATGAAGAGCAAAAAGAAGTCCATAAAACAAAACGGGTGGAAAGATGACAATTACTGAAATATTGAGGAAAGCCACACAGATGAGTGGCTTAGAGTTTAGATCACAGAGCTCAGCTAAATCCTGTCAAGTCATGGCTCTGGGCTACTTGTCTGACTGAGGTCTATTCACTCATAAATATCAGTAGACTGAAGATCCTCTCTGCATTCCCTCGAGTTTTTACACTTCAAACAGAATACAAATGGACTGACTAGATCGGTTCCGCTTACAAACAACAGCAAACAAACCGCTATTAGTTTAAACATTTTTCTAAGACTTCAAAGCATCCTCTTTTGTGTTCCACAGAAGAAAGTCAGTCATTCAGGTTGTAAAATATATGGAGGGTGAGTATATGATGACAGAATTTACATTTTTGGGTGAACTATCCCTACAATGAATGCATTCCCCTACAATTACTAGACTTTGGATCAGTTTTTCTATTGTCTAATAGAAAATAGCTAAATGACATGATACTGATGTACAGTCAGAGCCAGAGATCTTCTAAAGCCATGACTGATAATGCGGAGAGCACTGTACACCAGTAATAGACGGACCAGATCTATGCAAGAAGGATGTTAGAAACAGCTGAAATGAAAAATGAAAGATGACAGAAAAGGAACGGTAAACTCATTAGGACAGAAGCAATACAGCTAGTTATCTGAAATGAACTCAAATGAAAATGGGCAACCATGGCTGCACATGTAGATTTGTTTGTTTCCATCCAATAGCTTTCATTCCCAGCACATGCTGTTCTAGAATGAGTCAGGCTATCATACCCTCATAACACAACACTTAAAAAAACAAAAAAACAAAACAAGAAACAAACAACAACTACATTTTTGTCTCTGTGGCTCCTCCGTCGCTTAGATACCAATGGCTTTGTTCTCATAACATGCAAAAAAGTCAGGAAAGCTGAATGCTAAAGATTTTAATATATTCAAAAAGGCACACAAATGAGATCCAAGACTGGGCTGATCTCCCCGGAGTATTTCCATTGCACCATAGCATTTGTCCAGCACACACAAGGCTTTCTGGGAGGTCTAATGCAATATTTTTATCAGTTTCAAGTGCTCCACAGGACTCCAGTGGTCGGAAGACTGGTGCTCGCCTCATAGAGTTTCACCACGGTTTAGACAGTAAACATAGGATGAAAGACACTATGATAGATAACATGAGCAGAGTTCCAAAAGCTGATGTACCGCAGATGTCTGGAAAAAAAAAGCATGTACACAAAGACCACAGCAGCTAATGTGTTATTGCAAAAAAAACAAAAAAACACAAACATAGGAGTGTCTGACTGTCCGTTCCACTACAGGTGAGCAAGAGCGTGTGCGTGCTCATGTTATATTACTCTCACAGAACGGCAGGGGGCTAGAGTGGTTCGACCGTGGCCCCTGTTGCTACTTGAAGTCAGACGGAAAGTTCATAAAAAGGTAAATTCATAAAAGCCAATAAGAAAAACAGACTGTGCTAACCAGTTTAACAAGTCAGAGTTTTGGAAAGTCTGGAGTCCTGCTCAGCAGAACCACAGCAACACAATCATTACGTCACAACATAAGGATAGTTTATCTACTCTAGTTTACTACTCTAGTCTACTCTATTTTGAAGTCAGTTTAGAGTCAGCAAGGATGCAATAAATTGAACAAAAGTGACAAAGATATAATGTTTTAAATAAATTGAATTTTAAATGATATTAAAATAGAAGTTATTTAAAATTGTAATATTTCACAAAATGTTCACTGTATTTTTGATCAAATAAATGTAGCCTTAGTGAGCATAAGAGTTTCTTGCTAAAGCATTAAAAAAATATTACCGACCTCAAACTTTTGAAAGGTAGTGTATAATATTATTATTATAGATATATTATTCTAAATATTTTTAGCTGTGGTTCTTTAACTCTCATGAATTTACACACTTCTCAGAGAAAAGTTTAGCCAGCTGAGAGGGTGAGACAGCTGTTGGACTTTCGACACTATAAACATGAGATCATTTGTGCCTCTGAATTCATCCTATTTGTGCAATGTCTCACACCGTTTTTTCTGCATCTTGCACCATGATCATTGCATTTTTAGGATGACGTGTCAATTTAAATATACTTTAACTTTGAAAAACATGTCATGATTGGTCTGTTCCATTCTGCTGTGCTCTATCTCCACAAAAGAGTGTCCTACTGTAAGCCCCATAACAAACATTTGGTTAACCAGACCCTAAATGAGTCTTATTGTACAGTGCTTCCTTAACTGAGCAGCCGATGATGAAAGTATGTAGTTTTACACATATCCAATTAAAAGACTTATACCTGACATAGCACTATTGAGATAAACTACTGCACCGATCTCGCAGGTGATAAATGTGCAGTGCTGAAGATCTTTATTGCTTTCTTTCCAAGGCCTAACTGAAAAGAGTGCTGAATGCAGATCTAGTTTCTTTGGAGTTTTCTGACATGGTTTATATACAATTAATCTTTGACTTTAAGTCACCTCATTCATATACCTGCGTTCTTTGATGAAAATAAGATCCACAGAGCACAAGACACCCAGGTAAATGACCTTAAACCACACAAATGAGTCCTGGTGAAGGTTTTACATATATCATTTGACTACAAAGACAGATTTTAAAAATGAAAGGGGGAGATTAAAAAATCCCTCTCTCACTTAATATCTCTTCCACGCTCTGATTATTGACAATCATTTAGTGAAATTCGAGGTTTAGCACACCAGAATGCAATCTGGATGTGATAGATGGTCTTGTGTACTGCATTACCTCACCTAATGCATGAACTATAACTGCTATAAAACTTATGGTGGGGTCTGGCTGTCATTAGGGATGGGTACCGAAACCCGGTATTTAATCAGTCCCGGGGCTAAATTATGAAAGACCGGAGTATCGATAAGCTCTGACGTTAACGGTTCTGCTATCTGTTCTGGAAAAATTAATAAAACACACATACATTTATTATTGCTACATATACATTATCTTGCAAATTCTATCTCACCAGAGTCGCCAGCTGTTTTTCAAACATTTGTCTATGATGCATTTTTGCTATTCGCAATTCAGAAGCGAGATCGCGCCCACACGGAGGAGCTTCAGCACGCGCAACATGAAAGCCCTGTTTAATTATGATAGAAGAGAGAACTAAACATTCAAACATCTGCTTACACTTTAGGCCTGTGGCTGTTTTATTAAGCTAATTTTATTTTTTTATTTCGATTTTGGCTTCTAAGGATTATACAAAAAAGACATGAGGTAAAGCTATTAAAAACTAGCTGATCGGTAAGAGTAGTAATACCGTTAAAACCTTAACGATACCCATCCCTAGCTGTCATACTACTTATTTTGCTGGAAATAAAACACAATTTCTGAAGCACATGTAAACCAGAAAGAAAGTCACTTACGAAAGACACGCAGGCTGCCAGCAGCAGAATCCTCACCAGGAGGTCCTCAAACTGCTCCACCACCAAGTCCCACAATGATTTACCTGTGAGAGAGACGAATATGAGGATGACAAACAGACAAAATTTTTAAATATTCAATGACAAGCGGGTCTTAGGTTAAGTTTGCACCAAAACATTGGGAAACCACACAGTTATAACGCAGTGCATGTGTGCATAGTCTTAAACTAAGTCTTAAAGTTTACCTCTCTAGTAAAATGACTGAGCCCGTGCTAACGGTGCAACCCATAAAGAGAGAGCAGTAACAACATGATGGAAAGATCAATATTTACCTTCTTCGGCTGGGAGCTCTGTCAGTCAAAACACGGCGAGGCAATCCGTAGTGGAATGAGAGGCAGGGTACGAGGGGAGAGAGAGAAAGAGAGGACAAAACAGAGGGTATTCTGTTAGAAAGGCCATACGGTAAAAACGTTGTTTAAACAGTTTCTTTTACATCTCACTGCATTGCCTGTGATGGTGCGAGATGGCTTCATTTTCTGCCTGAATGTTAAATATACAGAGACATGCAGTGCAATACTAAACCAGAACATTACAGATTAGCGTAGGTAAATATTGAAATAGGATTAATGGACTTCTCTCTGCAGAATAGATATGAGATTTTTTGCAGTATCTGAGCCATTCTCTACAAAGATTCCTACATTGCAAAAACAAACTGCAATACCTTCCCTGGCATCAAACACTCATTTAAAGTTAATCTTAAAAAACATAAATAGGTTGATTGTACAAAATGGCCGGGGCTGACTTTAACTATAGAATTTTAATATCATATATTTATTAATTACTGCCTGATAAAATGATCAGCTTATAGAGATGGGCCAGAATGTAATATCAGTGCATCCTCACTTATCACAAAAAAAGTATTTACACAATATTGATATATATATAAAAAAAAAAATTCTAATCCATTCAAAGTAATGTGATGTGGGCTTCTCTGAGCTTCTACAGTAGAGTGATGTAATAAAATCCATAGGAGGTACATTCACAAATGACATGCTGAATGTAAACCACAACCATTGCACACAAAGAATATCATCTTGGGTGGAAAATGTACAGATGGACCACCAACTGTGATGGCGTTTGTTTAGTGAATGTGCTTCCTCTCTTAAAGAGGGAGAATTTCATGATGAAACAAACATTTCTGGCATTGTACAGGAATCATACGACATAGATGCGCTCTGTGGCCTACACTGCTGTTTAGTCAGTTCAAAAAGATTCTCGAGTCAAAGCGTGTGGGAGCTGAAGAGCATGTGGAGAGTGGGAGGGGGCGGAGCTTCACAGACCTCTCTCTCTCACACACACACACACACACACGCGCGCGCATCATAATTACAACACAGATGCTCTCTTTGTTGAGGCTCTACCCTGAAATCTTGAGGATTCGCAGCCGATTAGCGTGCATGTCCGTCCGCGTGGGGAAATAGTGGCCTCATTAATAATCAGTTCATGCTGATGCTGCTATAGGTACAATCGCTTGATAAAAGGTACACCAACGTGTACAAGAAGAGTTTGTTTCTGGGAGACTGTTCATGAATGGACCTAGAGAAAGCACAATGGAAAATCCTTGGAACAGACCCAAAAGATAGCGAGAAAAAATACAGGTTGTTCCTGAATTCCAACGAGCATGTGTTTGTGTGTACTTAGGTCAAGTTTAGCCTTACATTGTGTCGATACTATCAGGAGTTTCCCTGCCATTCTGCTCAGAGTGAAAGCCTGCATCCATATCAGTTCTGATAACCAAGAAAAGCTTGATTGCACTTGCCTTTGTCTCTGACTTATGGAAAGGGGACTTCCCTGTCTCAGTAAGACGAATATCTTGACTCCTTTCATCTCTCATTCTTGATTAACACAATTTTTGTCTCACAATCATACATTCAGGGAAAAGCTGGGAAGGAGTCATGCAAGTCATGACGTTTTCACGGTTCACGACTGCAGATGGGAACAGGCTTGATGCACATGCATTGGAAACCAAGATGAAATTGGCTTGTGGCAGAAGACCTGCAGCAGTGAAATTACACAGTGGTAAAGCATCAAGATTCCCATTTCTCTTTCAAAAAACAAGAAACACATCCAAACAGTCACACATTTGGCCCATCAATGACTGAATTTCCAGCAACACTTGGAAAAAAATAGCACGGGGGAAAAACACAAGCAATCGTGACTGCATGTTTACTTAATAATGTTCAGTCTTACTCGGCTTTTTAATGTTTTTTTCGTAACTAAACAAGCATGAATGGAGGGAATGAGACCATTCAGATGTACAAGTGAATGAGAGGGAGGGAGAAAGGCATGAAAGAGTTCTGCTTTGAAGAACAGAGCAGATTCTTCTCTTTATCTTTCCTCAGGCTATGAGATCTGTCTGTACTAGAGAGCCTGAGAATCTGAAGTCGAGTGCTCCGTCTGTGTGATATAAGTGCAATGATGTACTTCAAATGCTCCGATAACTGTAAGTCATTCTTTTCTCTTTAGGGGCCCTGTGCATACATTACAGGAAGCAAGAATATCCCATACAGTTTTCCTTTCTCCTCTGAATTATCAGCTACAGAAGCACTGGCAGACCTCATCAAATCAGTTCAATACTTTGAATTATAGATAAACAAGTTCTAGTTTAAAGTGCCCCTATTATGACATTTTTAAGGTTGCCAATATTGTTTTATGAGTCACCTAAAACAGGTTTACATGCATGCAAGGTCAAAAAACACGTTAGTTTTCTCAAAAAATAATTTAATTTGACCTCATTTCTAAATGATTCGTAAACGACTCGTGCGAAGCAGTTCAAAGAATCAGTCTCTCTAAACCCCTCCTTTCCGTGAGCCCTCACTGCTGTGATTGGTCAGATGGCGCAGTCCTTTGTGATTGGTCCAGAGCCGTAGAGAGATTGGCTCTGGATTGGTCTACCGCGTACAGCGCGTGTCGGAAACAAATGCCCATTGCCATGACGGAATGACAGCCCTGGAGACTTGTCAATACATAGAAAAGATGGTATTGATTGTACCTTACCAATTTGAGCCGGAGGTCTGATGATGAAACGGTTGAAATGGCTGATCGACAAAAGACTGATTCGCAAGCACGACTTGAGCAGGACGTTTCTCAGTGGTAAGTGTCAAGTGTTAACAAGTTTGTGGTAATTATAAAAAGTGATAAAACAAATATTCTCTCACAGCGTAGGATACAGCGTCTTCTCGACATGATGTTAACCACACGGAAATTTTACTGTTTGTGGGCGGGCAAGTTGGTGACGTAGAACGTGGGCAGACATTATGCAAATGTGTTACTTCGTGACGTAGAGCTGTAACAGAATAAGATTCGAATTTCTGACGACTCGTTTAGGCTATTGCGAGCCGACTCTTTTTTTTTTTGATAGACAATAACTTTATTTATCGTGCACTGTCGGCTTCACAACTTTGCAGATAGTTTATGTTCACATACAGCTACATGACACACTGCATGAAAGGTAATATTCGAAAAGGCATAATAGGGGCACTTTAAAACTACACACTTCATAATATTCTAGGACAAAATTTTTAATCTGCTTCTGAAAAAAAAGGTTTAAAATCAAGTATTTCAGAATTTTCTTGTTTAGAATTTAATTTTTTATTCCATTTACAAACATTTGCATTGCAGCTCAGAAATAACTACTAAAGAATTTTGAACCATACATGATTCTTTGATTTAAAAAAAAAGGTTCAAAAGAACAGCATTTAGTTGAAAAAAAAAAAATATATATATATATATTTTGCTACATAAATGTTTTTACGGTTTCTGTTTTCACTTTTGGTCAACTTAATGTATACTTGCTGAATTAAAGTATTAATTTCTTAAAAAAAATGAATGACCTCAAACTTTTAAACAGCAGTGTATTTCAGAATTATATAGTTCAGATTGATTAATTATAGTATAAAATTAAATATTTAAGAATGTTCTAGCTCATTCAAAACATTAACAAACAAACAAAATTAAACAGCAACCTCCTAAAATAACATCAAACAATCTCAGGGCTCGCAAAATTGCTAGCCCAACATCCCGGGCCTATTGTATCTTCCAGTTGGGCTACCAAAATGTATCACTGCCCTGCCCAATGTGCTATTTTCAGGGGTGTGAAGTAACGAATTACAAATACTCACGTTACAGTAATTAAGTAGTTTTTATCAGTAATTGTACTTTTTTGAGTAGTTTAAAAATTGTACAAATTGAGGACCAATCTGCACCTCATTGATGACCCGTGGCGTATATATACTGCATCTGTGCCAGCGTGTGATGTAGGCCTAATAAAACTGCAGCTCGTTAATAAACGTTTTTTTAAATCCATTTTATACAAGCCGCCTTCATTTAGCAAGTGCACTCGCGCATAAACAATTTTCAAGTTCAACACTTTTTGTTCAATGTAGCTCTTCAGCGATTAAGCTATTCTATTGATAAAATTGCGGGGCAGCGCTAAAAAGTTTGTGTGTGCGCCCAACGTGATCTGTGTGCGTGACTAAAATCTTCTGTGCGTGAGATATAGTGAAGACAGCGCATTAGTTTAGAACTCTTCAAATTTTTATTTTTATTTTTTTAAATGTAGAAATTTTGTTAATTTGTGCAATGATAACCTACCAGCAATGTAAAGATGAGTTTTTAAATATATTAGTATGAGTACATTACAATATAAATGTATTAGAACGAGTACATTATTATTTATGGTCTTAAAAACAAGATACAAACAATCAGAATATTGTACCTGGTGGGGAGTGCACAATGTAAACATGAAACATATGCCATTACCTATATTGTACTTTGGTACAATTATGGAGGCCCTTCATAATGCAGAGGTCAACTGCCTGCTCTGCCAATAGTTAGAAATGGCACTACAGTATGCAGTGTTTAATAAACAGCTGTTTTACTAAATTCTGCTTTGGTGAAATTCAGTGCAGTCCTGTATCATGATACGTATCGTATCGTGGCCTCTGTATCGTGATATGTATCGTATCGTGACTTTGCTGGTGATACACAGCCCTAACTCACACTCAATTTTTTGGAAGGTAATGGTACTTTTACTTGAGTATATTTTTTCAGTACTCTTTCCACCACTGGCTATTTTAAATAGTGATATAAACTTCCTTCCTTGATTTGCATCGTTCACTCACTTGCAGTGGTGAAATGGATCATAGTTGATCATCTGTCCGTGTTTCTATGTCCTGCCAGTGTAAACATTCAAGCATTTTAAACATTCAAGCACACAAAGAGGTGAAAGAGAACTTAATTCAGTACCTGAACGCTGTTTTCTGTGTGCACTCACCACTCACTCAAAGCATGCACAAAGAGAGCCATGTTTCAGACAGCGCGCAGACACAGAATTGATTCCTCTTTAGTTAATCCTTGTGCTTGAATGGACACATACACTCAAAATGATCTCAAAATACCTGTCTCGACAAGTATTCTCATAAACACAGTCAGTTATGTCTTAAGTGAACGTAAACAGTGGAGAAAGAAATCGCATGTGTATAATTATATTGGATCTGTGCATTACGTCTTAAAAGGACAGCAGTCAATAAATACCTGCTGCTGTCTGTGTCATTAATGTTAATTAGGGCTGCCACTAATGACTATTTTTATTTCGATTAATCTATCGACTAGTTTATCGATTAATCTAAACGATTGATTTCCCACAAAAAAATCAACAATTTTACTTAAGAATATTTTATTAAACTATATTTCATTAAACCAAATAAAATCCAAAAGTAAAAAAGTAAAGTGCAACATAAAGTGCAAGAAGCAAGTGTCCATCTCATAGTCCAAATCACTGAAATCAAAGTTCAGTATTATAGTGTAAGAACGACAACATATCCACGTGTTCTAGTCTATTAATAATAACATTATAATCAAAAAACTCTTTTTAAAGGAGTATTTACCAGAAATATTATTTACCAGAATTTATTTAGGAGAAAAATGTAAATGTGCAGTATTTCTTTTTTTAAATAAAATCAATTAATTGGAGATGCTTTTGATTATTAAAATTTAATGGAACCATTCAAATGGAATCCAAAAAATAATGGAAAACAGAATTTGGTAAAGATAAAACTAAAACTCAATTAATTAGACAGGCTTTTTGATTAATAAAATTTAATTTAAACATTAAAAATGAGTCCAGAAAATTGAAATGGGGAAAAAAAATGGAATCTGGAAACATAAAAACGGAAAAAAAAAAATTTTTAAAAATTAAACGGAATTTGTGAAAAGTAAAACGGATTTCATAGTGCCCGAACTGTGTGTTATTGTAAAGAAAAGATATTAAACCAGTGGTTCCCAACCTTTTTGACTCCAAGGCCCCTAATTGTCCAAGACCTGAATCGAGACTATGATATTAGCACTTCTGATGTAATGACAAAGCTGCTTTTTGTCGAACTTTATTTATATGCATATAATAAATATAATAAATATAGTGGCAATATTCAAATAATCAAATAAAATCATTTGAAATAATTAATTAAATTCCTTATTTTTCCCCATAATATGTTTTCCCATCATTCCTGATTTTAAGTTTTTCTTTTAAATAATTTGGATTCACAAATACCAAAAGTGCAAGAAGCAAGTGTCCATCTCATAGTCCAAATCACTGAAATCAAAGTTCAGTATTATAGGGTAAGAACGACAACATATCCACGTGTTCTAGTCTATTAATAATAACATTATAATCAAAAAACTCTTTTTAAAGGAGTATTTACCAGAAATATTATTTACCAGAATTTATTTAGGAGAAAAATGTAAATGTGCAGTATTTCTTTTTTTAAATAAAATCAATTAATTGGAGATGCTTTTGATTATTAAAATTTAATGGAACCATTCAAATGGAATCCAAAAAATAATGGAAAACAGAATTTGGTAAAGATAAAACTGTAAAACTCAATTAATTAGACAGTCTTTTTGATTAATAAAATTTAATTTAACCATTAAAACGGAGTATAAAAAAAAGAAAATGGAAAAAAAAAAAAGAATTTGGAAATAAAACGGATTTCATAGTGCCCTATAATTATAATAAATTTTTTTGTGGTAATAATATAGATGTAAATAAACAATAGCCTTTAAAATTACTTAAAATACATATATAATAGCAATGAAGAAATAATAATTAGTTCAAATAAAGTATCAAAAGCAAAAAATCATATGGTTTTATTGAACAAAATTGTTAAAATACACAATGTATTATAAACAATAGAGCTAATGTACATTACGCATTACAACAAAGGCCTGCAGAGGGCACCAACGGCCTGATGATTCTTTTTACACATTGCTGTGCGATCTAATACTTGTTTAATATTAAAGGGGTCATATGATGCGATTTCAATTTTTCCTTTCTCTTTGGAGTGTTACAAGCTCTT
>NW_015552551.1:486607-488229 GCF_001515605.1 Sinocyclocheilus anshuiensis
TTAGTTCAAATACAGTATCAAAAGCAAGAAATCATATGGTTTTATTGAACAAAATTGTTAAAATACGGTATTACAATGTAATAAAGCCACTGATCTATATATAATTATACAATAATATAGTATAATCTCTATTATAGATCAGTGAATAGAGCTAATGTACAGTACGCATTACAACAAAGGCCTGCAGAGGGCGCCAACGGCCTGATGATTGTTTTTACACATTACTGTGCGATCTAATACTTGTTTAATATTGACCAAGCACCATTTCATTCAAATGTCCACTTAATATTTAATATTTGGCCATTTCTTTAGGACAGAAATGCTATAGCCACTGTAATTAAATGAATATGTGACATCAAAACGTGTAAACTCGGAGTGAGAGTTTGAGCTTTTATTTTGAAACCGCTGTGTGACACACGTACTACACGCATGTAAATAATTAAAGCGCATATACTGTATTAGAACTGCATCGCATATAATTATTTAATTAAATCGTAGCGTTTGTGAATTCACAATTATGCTTATATCATGCAGCCTTGGAAAACAGACTAATAATGTGTTTTATACATTCTCGTCTGTGAAATGCGCCACTTCCGGTATTTTGCCGGTTAGTCGACGCAAGCAAAATGAAGTCGAGGATTTTTAAAAATTGAATAGTCTAATAAAATCGACGAATCGCAACAGCCCTAATGTTAATCAAACAACAAAACACAGACTTTAACAAAGATTAATCTACATTTAATTAATACATATTTTTTACACGTAATTATTACTTATTACATTCTGAAAACTAATGTTAGTATTTTATTTGTAATTTTGTTCTGTTTTATTTATCTAGGCTATAGGCTATGTTTGTTTATTTGTCCTTATTTTATTACTGATGGTTCACTTGTCTTTAAAAATGTTTGACCTTTATTAGTTAGCCTATGTTACTAGTTCTTGCTGTGGTATCGAAGAAGTATTCTTTAAATAATAAAGAACCTTTTTTTTTTTTTTGCTCATCCAAAAAATGATCCGATCTGTGACTCAAAATCAAGAATATGATCCAAACCATGGATTTTGTGATCCGTTGCAGCCGTTGCAGCTTGACTTGTTATTTGAAGAAAAAGTACAATCACAGAAGTTATTGATCATGCTGATTTGTCTGATTTGTCCTTCAGCTGATGTATTTTTTATTCAGGCTAGTTAAATTTATTTTGGGCTACCAAAATCTGAAGAATGCCTGCCCGAAGGGCTACTGGGGATTTTGAAATTTTGCGAGCCCTGAATTTTACGATATCTGCTGTAGATTCAACATGACACTGACCTCAATAAGACTTCAGTGACCATTTGATGAACCAATGAATAACATCCTCTTACCATGTACAGGGCTGGGTATCAAGTTCGATACTTTTTAGGCACCGACCGAATTGCCTCGATACCATCGATTATCGAAAAACATCTCGTCGTTCGGTACCAAATTTCGATATCTAAGGGGTTAATCTCATCACCGTCAGTGAGCCAATAAAGGCCCGGGTATACTTCTCTTTCCGCGTTCCATTCCGTCTCACACTCAGCCGCGTCCGCACAGCTTTCAAAGTATACTCAACCGCGGATGAGTGCAGACGGACGAGCTCAAAACC
>NW_015552551.1:489482-506000 GCF_001515605.1 Sinocyclocheilus anshuiensis
TTTACACATTACTGTGCGATCTAATACTTGTTTAATATTGACCAAGCACCATTTCATTCAAATGTCCACTTAATATTTAATATTTGGCCATTTCTTTAGGACAGAAATGCTATAGCCACTGTAATTAAATGAATATGTGACATCAAAACGTGTAAACTCGGAGTGAGAGTTTGAGCTTTTATTTTGAAACCGCTGTGTGACACACGTACTACACGCATGTAAATAATTAAAGCGCATATACTGTATTAGAACTGCATCGCATATAATTATTTAATTAAATCGTAGCGTTTGTGAATTCACAATTATGCTTATATCATGCAGCCTTGGAAAACAGACTAATAATGTGTTTTATACATTCTCGTCTGTGAAATGCGCCACTTCCGGTATTTTGCCGGTTAGTCGACGCAAGCAAAATGAAGTCGAGGATTTTTAAAAATTGAATAGTCTAATAAAATCGACGAATCGCGACAGCCCTAATGTTAATCAAACAACAAAACACAGACTTTAACAAAGATTAATCTACATTTAATTAATACATATTTTTTACACGTAATTATTACATTTCTGTACCTGAAAACTAATGTTAGTATTTTATTTGTAATTTTGTTCTGTTTTATTTATCTAGGCTATGCTTGTAATTTGTTTATTTGTCCTTATTTTATTACTGATGGTTCACTTGTCTTTAAAAATGTTTGACCTTTATTAGTTAGCCTATGTTACTAGTTCTTGCTGTGGTATCGAAGAAGTATTCTTTAAATAATAAAGAACCTTTTTTTTTTTTTTGCTCATCCAAAAAATGATCCGATCTGTGACTCAAAATCAAGAATATGATCCAAACCATGGATTTTGTGATCCGTTGCAGCCCTACTATTTTGACTTGTTATTTGAAGAAAAAGTACAATCACAGAAGTTATTGATCATGCTGATTTGTCCGCAGTGAATTTCAGCTGATGTATTTTTTATTCAGGCTAGTTAAATTTATTTTGGGCTACCAAAATCTGAAGAATGCCTGCCCGAAGGGCTACTGGGGATTTTGAAATTTTGCGAGCCCTGAATTTTACGATATCTGCTGTAGATTCAACATGACACTGACCTCAATAAGACTTCAGTGACCATTTGATGAACCAATGAATAACATCCTCTTACCATGTACAGGGCTGGGTATCAAGTTCGATACTTTTTAGGCACCGACCGAATTGCCTCGATACCATCGATTATCGAAAAACATCTCGTCGTTCGGTACCAAATTTCGATATCTAAGGGGTTAATCTCATCACCGTCAGTGAGCCAATAAGTCTGCAGCACTAGTGTTCGACTAGAAGCGGCGCGGCGAAGATCGATCAGTGTTTTGACATCTGCGAGAGCATTTCAAAAGCGTACTGAGCAGTCTGCTCTCTATAGCTCTCGTGGTACTGTAATACACCGATCAGACTGCACAGTCGGTCTGCGTCAAGTCGAACACACCTACTAGTTTACACCGGTTACACTCAGAGATGTGGCTCACATGTGAGGCTGTAGTGTGAATGCGTCCCAGCCCCCTTAATATAAGGCTACATTTACACTAGTACATTTTTGTTTTAAAATGAACACGATCCTCGTCATACTGGCGTTTCCACTGCGTTTCAAGCCGGCTTTACACTATCTCCGTCAAACAACAGACCAGAAGTCATTCATTTCCAATGGAGAGTAGTGCGGGAGCTGCGTGGAGCTCTGATCATATGCAGAAGTTTGTTCATACTACACGACCGAACGCGCATGTTACGTGACCATTCATGCACACATCATGCTACATAAGACAATAAATAAGATTTATATTCCACTTTTACTCAAAACTCACTTTAAACCACCATCGACAGGGACGGATTAACGCACGGGCCTACCGGGCATGTGCCCAGGGCACTAGACCAGAGGGGGGCCCTGCCGAAATACATTGGATTTCAACCATGGGGGACACTTCTGTCATGCCCATTTAGAAGGAGACTGTTGAGCCAATTGGATTTTGAATGCAGCTTCCAAAAGACCAAAAAATTAGCTGAATACTAGTGCTGTGTTCAAAATATCGATACGACGATGTATCGCCACAGAGATTTGACGATACGAGTATCGATACAGCTGGCCCTGTATCGATATTGTGGCACGTGTGCAGCAGTGGACCACGCTTAATTTTACAACGTTTAAAATTGAGTAGAAAAGTGCGAGGTTTCTAAAAAAGAATGAATAGAGCATCTGTTAATAATCTGGCCGCAGAACACCACAACTGGGTTGCCTGATATAAAGAGGCGTAAACCCCAAAACAGAGCTTTACACTTGCGCAATACGGAAATATCTGCTAAGTCTGCTACTTATCTTTGTCAACCTGGCAAACGTGCACGCGCTCTCTCTCCACTGTGGATAAACGCGCTTGCTTTCTGAAAACACACTTGACTGAGAGAGCCCTGACCTCAACCTCATCGAACACCTTTGGAATGAACTGAAACAGAGATTGCAAGCCAGGCCTTCTCGTACAACATCAATGCCTGACCCCACAAATGCTCTGCTGGATGCAGTGGCTCATGCCCATTCAAAGTGAGGAGGCACGTGCCCCCTCAGATTTTTGAGCCAAGTGGATTTTGAATGCAGCTTCCAAAAGACAAAAAATAATATATAATAATAATATTATATTTTAATATTTTAATATATTTTCATTTTAATTTTAATAATATTTTCTATATTTGATACAATCACACCAGCATGATTAAATCGTTCAGTGCCGTCATATCATCAGCTGCTAAATTCAAACCTGCGTTTGCTGGCTGGCGCTGAGCCAGAGACAGACGCGTTTTTACAGCGCTGAGCATTATATTATGACCAATCACACACGATTCTGTTGAGTTTATTAATTCAATGGCCAATCAGAGACGTTCAGATGAGTCATTGCTGAAACGCGGTGTTTTGTTCAGTGCGAAAAGTTGTTCCTGAATGTCTGAGTTCGGCCGCAACGTGATCTGTGTGACTGCATAAAAACTGCTTCTGTTTCACACAAATGCTGGCACAGACGTGCATGTTTGGCTAGAGTCGCTTTGAACTCGTGCATCTTCGGAAGCGGAGCTGAGTGGAAAGTTACAATGATACACAGCCCTACTGAATACTGTTTTTTTATACTTGAAACGATCACGCCGGTGTGATTAGAACGTTCAGTGCGGCACATCATCAGCTGCTAAATTCAAAGCACATATTTGAGAATCATTTGGAGATATTTCGAATAAAAAAGGAAAAAATACCGAAGGGGGCCTTTAATCGATTCGTGCCAAGGCCAATATATCGGCCGATATTTGGCATTTTTTTAAATATCGGCATCGGCCGATAAGGTTTCCTGTTTTGCTGATGCGTTCGAGGCGGGACTTTTATTTTGACGGCGCTGAGAACAGTAAACTCGTGATTTAAAATTATGCTTTAAATTTTGCCGTCAATATCGTCATTTTCACTGTGTGCTGTATGTAAAATTAGTGTTACCTTGGCTTTATTTGAAAAAATATGATTAATGCACACAAACTTCCCAGAATACTGAGTGCCCTGTTGTTAGTGTTTACTTCATTTTTAATTATAATTTTATTAAATATTTATTTGTGAAAAATACTTTGTCATCTAAAGTATAAGTATGTTTATTTAACACATTTATTATCGGCCACCCTGCTTTCCAACATATCGGCATCGGCTGTCAAAAAAACAATATCGGTCGACCACTAGTCATAATCCATCCCTGACCATCGAGTGTTTTAATAACTTCTGATTGCCGTCTAATGTGTGTTTTGGCCATGTAATGTTGCTGAAATATGACTCAGAACAGCGATTGTGGAAGAGAGAACACAGACAGACAGCACTGGAAGCTGCTAATGCTCATCAGTAAATCAATGGAAAATGAATATAAATGATGAGTATGTCTGATCTATGCGTTTTAAAACGAATACGCACTAGTGTAAATGTAGCCTATAACAGATGTGTAAACTGAAGACTATTTGAGCTTTATTAAAACTATTTGCACTGATTTATTGTGTTGGTTACATTTTGTTCCTTTGTTCCTTTGTACAGTCTCTGAGTGTATCAACATCAACAAGCTGAAAAATAAAACCTTTTTTTTTTTTTAGATAATGTGATTTTGATAAAATTGGCATCGAAAAAAGTATCATTCAGGAACCGGTATCGAAGTCAAGGTATCGGTATCGAAACATTTTTAATGATACCCAGCCCTATCATGTATGTTCAAACAGAATTCAAATTCCGCATCTGCACTGAAACACCTGGGCCCGTATTCACAAAACATCTTAAGGTTAAAAGTAGCTCATAACTCGCCAATTTAGGAGAAAATCTTTAAAATAATGGGCGTGTCAGTCCTAAATTTAGGACTCCTACATTTTTGTTCTAAGAGTATTTCACAAAGCGTTTTAGCGTTAAAACTAGCTCCTAAATCTGTGAAACGTTAGGAGTAGTGAAGAGGACTCCTAAGTCACTAAGACCAAATCTGAACTATCCTAAAATGGCTGTTGCCAGCAATCTACCTTGGAATATAAACATTTTAGAAACATTTGACGATAATGAGCTTTTAAAAAGGTATCGGCTTTGGTTTGAAGATTATCCCAACTACAAATTTTTGATTATATCCTTAATATATAGCCGTTCTCACGTCCAGTTTGGTTTTCTTTTATGCTTGCATGTCTTACTATCAGCCATGATTATTCTACTCTGCTAATTAAAAGGCTGTTTGCATATTACCAAAATTTTATTAGTCGCAGAAAAAAAAATTCTACATGAAGTGGCGAAATCACGCAGTCCGTGACGGAAAAATCTTTAACGGCTGGTCTATGTGGTAAAATAGTACATCGGGCAGGACATCCATATGCTCTCCTAACATTCATCAACCTCAAATATGGCTTATCATCTGAAAAATGTATGTAGTAGCAACTTTACATTGCAGCTCAATCTAATGTTAGCCTAGAAAAAAGTGTGCTGTTCACGTGTTTGTGCAGAGTGTGGAAGCTGAACAGTAGCGCGCTTGGGCTACTGCATGACAGATGGAGGCGCCGGTGCGATCATTTGCTCTTAAAATACTTCGTCATTTTTGGTCATACAGATAAGAGTAATGTATCTTTTTTATCTGTAAAGACTCTACATTTATTCGTGTGCACTCAGAATAACAACGAAATGTTGCACTTTTGTAAAATAATGAAAGCAAACAGGATGCGCTTTCTGCCGTCTCGGACTCTGTGAACTTGAGCGCGTCACAAACTCTTGCCTTATTACAGACATGAAAAATATATTTATAGAGAGTGAAACTTTTAAATGAAAAAAATTCGAATAGAAAACAAATATTCTCAGATTATGTAATCCGTATGAAACATGCATACAGGCGCATACTGCAGAGATGACATGATGCAGAGAGTCAGTGTCGCCGACTTCATCTCTTAAACCGAATACAGAAAGCACTAGTGTAACAATAAATTATTAAAACGTTAATGCAGTGTACTTGCTGTTTTTCCCTAACACATTCATAAATGTTATATTTGCCGATGCGCTGTGGCAAGCCTTTTTTGCGTGTGCTTCAGCGCTTATTAGGCTATGTAGGCAATTAAAGGCTCATTAATATGATTTACTATATGGTTTATTAATACAAGTGACTAATAGTCGACTAATGCTTAAAATGAACTCATTATTATGATTTATATGGTTTATTAATAGAAGTGCGACTAATAGTCGACTAATGCTTAAAATGAATGACTACTAATCGACCAGAAAAATCTTTAGTCGAGGGCAGCCCTATTGCATATTGACTAATTGTTTACGAGAAACATACATATAAGAGGCTGACAATTAGCTTAATTAGTGACACTTAGCCTGCATTTTAAAATCTGTATTTGAATGTGGCAATTAACATTTTTATTTTAAAACCTTTATTTGAATATGGCAACATAATATTGCGCTCTACAATATTTATATGAATAAATCTCTGACAGAGACTATCAGCCAATCACTGTGTGCATAGTTAGTAAGTATGCTGACATCATCCATAGCAACAAGGTCAACCCCGCCCTTACTCTTAGCTTAAGACTTCTGTCTATTCCTTAGTAAAAGTTTGTTTCAGCAGCTTTGTGAATAGGTTTTAAGAGAAAACTCTTAGCTAAAAACTTTTACTGCTATTTTTACTTTTACTGCTATTTAGGCTACTACCACTCTTAGTGGCAAGATAAAATGTTTTGTGAATACAGGCCCTGGTCAGCTTAGAATGGTGCAAGCATTTCCCTAATTCATCTTGAGGCACCTTTCACTTTACAGCATCAAAAGACTGCAGGTCTCTTTTTGGTTTCCTGAGCCCATTGGCATAGTCTGCAGCTCATGATAACCATTGCGGGTTCAGCTCTAATTCAACATATTATGTAAGAGGAATATGAACTCATCTGAAGTCTGTTATGGAAAGAAATCGCCTCACAGAGCAGCAGCATGTTCCTCCAATGGTGTGGAAAAAGTGGGTGGCAGGACAGGGGGAGTAATGGCCCTGAGTTTCCCTCTCTTTCCAGTTGTGTGTGTGTGTGTGTGTGTGTGTGTGTGTGTGTGTGTGCGCGCGCATTTATCAGGGCATGCTGTCTTCCTGTCGCTTCACCTCGCTTGTTCTAGGTGCATTTTGCCTTGCAAATATTGAGGAAATTGCTAAACTGACCTCAAACCAGAGAACAAGAGTGATTTCTTAGTGAGAAACTAGGGCTGCACGATAAATCGCATGTGATATTTAATGCGCATCTTATCAGTAAAGCCGGTTCTGTAATCAGTGGTAAATCTCCATCACGTGCGAATGCGAGTTAAATATCGCATGCGATTTATCGTGCAGCCCTATGAGAAACTAATACTCTGTAGGCATTTCTGGGCCCGACCGCCAGCCTGAACACAAACAAAACCTTCGTGGGAGGAAGGAGGGTGGGAAAGGCAGAGAAAGAGAGGAGGGATGGAAGGGGTTCCCTGTAAGGGTGTGCCAAGGATTCCCTCAGAGTCATCTGGGCCATGTCTGCTTGTCTGGCCTAGGCACATTCCTACATTGTGACTTCACCCAGCCCTCACACATAAACACATGCATACGCACAAGCTTGCTTTTGATATCCCCCTTTAAATTCATCTTGCTCTACTTTTCCACCCTCTTTTTCAACTATCTTTCCCTCTCTTTCACTCTACAACCACACAGTAATTGAAAACAAGTGGCAGTCTGTTTACACACCAGTCAGTGGGAGAGGGGAAACACTTCCTGGAAACAGTTGCCAACAACACACAGAGCCTGTAACGTCTGTACCCGGGGAAGTCGGAGAACAAGTGAGAGCATGGCAGCACACAGTAGGATGCAGTGAAAGTGCAGCCCAGCTGAGCTCACAGCTAACCTGAAATAACTCTGACTCTATTTACTTCCTAAATTAAATAAGCCCAGTCTTACTACTGCATATGATTCCTAAGTGAAATGTTATTCTTAAAAAAACAAAACAAAACTTCATCTTCATTAAAAAAAAAATACCACCTCTAAAACAACTGTTATTATCCCTAATACCACAATGGGCGGGGAAAAAATAATATTGACCAATAATATCACAATCTAGTATGTTAATCTCTCCCATTGATTAAAAAGGCACTAACATGAAATTAGCAAAATATCCTTTCTTCTGTATTGTGAGAGCTTATCAAAAAAGAATAAATGTAGGGCGGGGATTTTAAGGTTGGGCTCTGCACTCAAAGACAGAGATGAATGAATCAAGTTATGATACTTTAAATATTACAAGGTCAAAATTTAAAAAATAAATATACAAACATAAGCATGGATGAATTGTTCACAATAGATCAATAGCAAGCATTTAGAAAACTGAAACAAAACCATTTCATGTCAAATTTAATGATGCACCAATTTTACAGTTCTGGCTGATACTGATACCATCAGTTATTTTTATGTTATGGACAAAATTTAGGCTACTAATTATACTATGTACATCCAAATAAAAGTAAAATAAAAACTGAATAGTTTAATGCAAGTGAATTTAGGAATCACATTGCAATATGAAAAATGCATATATTTTAAGATTTTTTTTTAGAGATTGCATTTAATTTATTAAATTATTAGTGCCTTTGAAGATTAACTGTAAGTAAGCATTATAGGGCTGGGTTTTGACACAAATTTCACGATTCGATTCGATTCTCATTCACAAGCTTGCGATTAGATTCAATTCAATATTGATTATTTTGGATATATATCAGGTACAGTACATGCCAAATTTTCTCAAGGAAAAAAAATCTCTCAACTAATGCTGTAAAATATACATGAGAGTCAGTTGGTACTACATTACAATAATATTGAAGGTTACAACTGACTGATTTGTAGGCTATACAACTACTAAGTACTAAGTTTTTATAATAATAAAGTTACAATTTCTACTTAAGTATTTCTACTTAAATTCTTTTTTTGTTTTTTAAATATTAACATTTAAATGATGGCTGTCATAAAAACTTGACAGATTTATTTAAGCATAAATTAAACATGGAAGAACAGTAAAAATTATAATATGTTGGTGCATATATTTAGCAAAGTGTTCCTCTCTATCATTTATTTTTCTAGCTGACTAACGAGTTTATGGTCACAGAATATGTTTGTTTTTGAGGTAAATGTGGCGTTACGTGACATTGTTTACAAGCCGTTATATTGACGTCTTTGTGCACCTGAAACACTGTTTGAGAGATTACATGAGACAGGATACGGATTATAAAGTTGTACTCTTTCTTTTAACTTACCTTCGGATGTTTAGTCATGTTTATTTTGTGCTGAAACTGGTATTAAAGCGGAGGAGATGATCAGTTCACGTGCGCTACGCGCTGCCGCGTCTGTTGAACTGAGGCACTATTAAACAGCGCCAACACGGCATTTATTGTTTGAATACTGCAATACAATGGACAGAATTTGAAATCTGAGACTTTGTTTCATATCAAAATTAACAAAACACAAAGCTTATTGCAATTTATTGGATGGGAGGTGCGCTTCAATGTTCCGTCCATTAACTGAAAACAGGCTAGACTAATCGATTCTTGGGATTTAAGAATCGATATCGTTTCGTAAAAATGAGAATCGATTAAAATCGAGATATCGATATTTTTTACCCAGCCCTAAAGCATTAGATGGTGGCAAAAAGTAACGTAAAATTTAGAAGAAAATGAGCATGCACAATTAAGTATCCAATACTAACCATACTGGTTAAAAAAAATCCACCCCCTATGAAAATCTCTAGCCTATTCACCTATAAAGTCTGTATTCTGGTCTCTACATGCGAGTCAAGTCCCTCCTTTAAATGCAAGCCAATGGGCTTTTTTTGCCTTATTTATTGTCCACCATACAAAGGTTAGATTGCTCAGAAAAGCACACAACCTTTTTAACATGGTGAATGAACTGAAGTACTATTCAAGTCCATAGCTCAAACACTGCAATACAGCAGTGTTTAATATTAATTTAATATTCGGGGTTAGGGATTTATTACAAAAAATAATTTGTTAAAAAAATAAATAAACACATATTATGGAAAGCAAAATTACAGATGATGTTTCAAATCTGCTTTTTCTGTTTCCGTCAGTTTCTGTCTCTTTCAACCACGAAAACTTTAAGTTTTAAGAGTAGTTGCCATGACCACCTGGCTCGTGGACAAGGCTGGAACAACACTGGCTCTGTCAACATTCACCCAAAATAAATGTTATGCAACACAAATCCTACTCTTGATTTATAACCACTTCAATTATCACAATAACACTATACTACTATAAATCAGAAGTGACTCTCAATACATAAAGGCGCTGTCTGAATTCATGTGAACCAAGTCTTATGATCAATGTACTGTGCGTTGAAGGCAGAACATAATTCCTTGCTTTAAGTGGCATTTACAAAGCAGTCATTAAGCTTCTCAAAATAACTTGGAAGGAATTCTAATGTAGTCGTGCTGAAGTTATTTACTTCTGTCATGACGAAAACTACAGCGAAAAAGACACTTTAAAGTCACTGAAAGTGTAACTGTCGATTATTGTGAATAAATCACTAATAATCCACTCATTTGTGATTTGTATGACTGCAGGACTATGTGTACATAAACACTACTAGGACTAAACATGCAAAAGCTCTTAAAAAAAAAACTTAAAAGTGAAGGCCAAAATGCCTGGAAAACCTTTGCATAAAGAGGCATTCACACATACAGTGATTAAGGGGGTTGCCAGGTCTCTGTTGGTTTCTTGTAGCCATTCCTACTACAACTGTAGAAGGCGGTATATCATGTGAGCTACTGCGTCTGTTCCGCCATGGGAAGTGGCTACTCATTTGCATGAAGTTCAACTCTGCTCAACTTGTTGTATCACCAACGGTTGCTTTTACTCACACAGCTACTGCTAACAGACACAGACACTGCTAACTCTCACTAAAAATGAGAATAAGTTCAAGTCACTTTGCCACTGTTTGTATGAACGCCCCTATGAGTCAACATCATTAGTATAGTGAGCATCCTAGTGATTTTCCTGCACAACACTACTTTATGAGGTTGGTGGGATGCATAGTATCAAGTGTATGGAAAAGAAATTCTGAGTGAGGAATACAGGGATGTAACCATTTGACTCATCACAACTTCAAAGAGGTTTCCTCATAACCCTGCATAAAAAGGGAGGGAAGAGCAATACACTGCTCACTAGAAACAGTCATATTATAAGGCCCCTTTGCAAATTTTCCTTCATTTCATGTGAGATGATCATTCATCTCTGAAATGAAACATAAGCAAAAGGGTTCTTCTACTTATAGTTCATAGTGGGTTTACTAATACCCAGTTACAGACATAAACACTGTCACTGAAAACCGATGTTATTAAATATACCTCAAAATAATTTAAGCACACCTGGAATACATGCGTAACTATTCTCACACACACACACACACTCACACTAAGTTTACATTTCATATTTAATGTTATTTAATTGTCTACTTCATGGCCAGCTCGAAGCATTGTTATTGGCTTACATAACAACAATGTTTCTCTCTGAAGGGGAAGCTCTGGTCTCACACAAAGTTTCCACTGACACTGTACAACAACATACATCACTAACAGCGATCCTCGGTTTTAACAGAACAACCTTCCCATCTGCAACACACATACACACACAACATAAATCATTTCTCACTCAGAGAAATGTTTTTTTGGATGTTTCCATTTAAAAACACAGAGCATCAAGCACAGTTACCAGCAACAGCGAATACGTCGAACTTCAGTCAGTGGACTAGCTGACTAATGGGTCTTAAAGGGATAATTGACCCAAAAATGTTAAACTCTGTCATCATTTACTCACTCTCATGTTCTTCCAAACCTTTATGAATATCTTTTGCAGAACACAGAAGAAAATATTTTAAAGAATGTTGGTAAGCAAACATTTTGGTGACCACTGACTTCCAGAGGGGGGAAAACACTGAGACTAGGCCTGGGCGATAAAACGGTATCGATATTTATCAACGGTACACCTTCTTCGATATTGATAGAAAAAATGTTCGATATTGCGCACGATATAGGCACGTGCTAAGAGTGACGCAGACAGCACACACAAACACAAACATGTGCTGAAATGAGTATAGAAGCTCAATACGGAGAAGATCTTGATTAGGTTAAAACCGAAACGAAGTCATTCACACAGAACGCATATTCAGCACATTTTTTAGACATACAAATATGACTGCTGCACTCGCGTCTCACAGAAGAGATGTATAGAAAGCCATGCAAAGTTAAAACAGTTTAAACGTACACATTTTTTTATAGAGTTACTTCCTTGCCTTGACAATTTAAATGCACTGCATTATTTTGCTCATTGCGCCCTCCTGTGGCCTCGGGAGACAAGACAAAGTTTCCTCTTGAAGTTGTCAACATGATGTAAATGTTAAACAAATCATTTGTTAAATATTTATATATTTATAATATTAAAAAGTTGAATGAACTATAACTACATCTTGTACAAACTTGTCTTATACATAGTATATGTTCAGAAATAATAAAAGGAAAATGCTTTAAAAAAAATCTCAAAAGTCAAAGTAATTCAAATTCAAAATGACTGAAGGTATAACAGTAGACTATAACTATGAATGTTCTGTAAAAACAATGAACAGCAGCTTTCAGCCAGTCACCATGATGCAAACATAAAATTTCCTTCCTCTACCTGACCTACAGATCTGGGAAAATACAACAACTTAAAAGACAGAACCATGTCCACAAAAACACATGCACTTACACTCATTCATAAATAGCAGACAGACATACAGGAACACACAACATTTTCTCTTGCAGTGTATGCAACCTAGCTACTTCAGCATAGTGTGAAAGAAAAGAGAAATTGTTATGATTAATAAAAACTAGGATGTAACGATTAACTGCGAGCCGGTTGAAAATCGATTCAAATATGTGACGATTCCGCACGCGCACAGGTGAGACCTGAACAGCACACGCTGATATCCGTGTTTAAGCTAAACTCATTTAAGCTTTGCCAGTTTAAACATTTAAGAGCCAGAGGACGCGAGCTCGCGTGCGCAGTGAGAAGATTTGTGCGTGCGCTCATCCGAAGCGCGCAAACCTGCACTCTGTACCTGAAAACTAATGTTAGTTAAACATTAAAAAACCTGATCACTGTTTTATTTTATTTGTATCTTTACTCTATTGTATTTATTTGTGCTGTTGCTTGTAGTTAGATATATTATTCTTATTTTCTTTATTTTTATTTGACAGTATAGTTTTTGCCTAAACATAGCACATACCGAACCATACCAAAACCGTGACTCTAAAACCATGATACAAACCGAGCCGTGAGTAAGTTGAACCGTTCCACCCCTAGCTGTGAGCAGAAGTGGGAGGTGAGAATGAGAGCTGAGTGACAAGATAGAAGCGGATCACAAACACACAGACACGCACACACAAGATGTGCTAATGATAACACACTAGCCTCAGTTTACTTCCTTTACTGAAACAAGCATGGAGAAAAAAAAATAATAATAAAAACCAATCGCTACTGTAGAAATATAAAAGAGACAACATATTCTGCATTGTGATGATTCTGTGTGCAGTATTAGGTGTGCTGGAGTTAAAGTTTTTTTCTTTTATTTACAGTAAAATTATGATGCAACATGACACTTCAAAAACCTCAGCATTGTACTGCTCTAGATTTCAATGCACGTTGCATGTGCCAAAGTAGAATTGATGTGGTCAAATGTGAACTTGCAACATTAAAGATGGCTTTAGATGTAATGCTAAGAGAGGCAATGGAAAATGTACCACTTGTAGAGACAGCAAAGGGTGTTTTCTTTGGTTCACACTAGCTGATGATATTTTCTTGTGGTTATTCTAATACAGCAGGCCTACAGAAAATGGTTAGTGTGCTTAGGGTTGTTGAAACAGTTCATTATGAAATTTAAAAACTTAGTGGTCAACAAAAAATGCCTTTCTAGACATGACAGGATGACTTTGTCAAACATTACAGTACAAAACATTTGGGATCAATATGATTTTTTTTTAAAGAAATTAATACTTTTATTCAACAAGAATGCATTAAACTGATCATAAAGACTTTTACATTATAAAAAATAAATATATATTAAATAAATGCTGTTCTTTTGAACATCACTGTAAAACCAATCAATTTAAATTAATTTAATAAAATTTGTTTGTTTCAGTCAAATATTACTGAAAGTTCATTGTACTTAACAGAAAAAAGTTACGTGAACTCAAAATCTGATTGCAGTAAGCTGAACTTAAACTGACTGTGTTGCAGAAGGTTTCTAGTTCCCAGCACGCTTTGTGTCAGACTGTAGGAGGAGAATAAATGTTGAAATTAAGTGTTATTTTGCGTGTTTTTGCACAAGATTAATATAGGGATATACACGTGTTAAGGTTTAATATTCTGTTATGTTGGGATTTACAGGGTTTTCTATTATATTGATGTTTTGAAGGGTTACCATATTGGTGAAGAGTAGAGCCTGTTGTTAGGTTGAAGATGGGCTGCAAACTTTCAAGGCTATATTAACTGCATGTTGTTTAACTACACATGCATGTGTAGTGATGGTCTCTTTGATAGTTACATTTAGGGCTGTCGTGATTCGTCGATTTTATTAGACTATTCGATTTTTTTGAGCTGAAGGGATCCCCCGAATTTTCATATCGGCGGCATATTCGCCGATACCGATATATCGGCAACAGGCTCATATCGGCCGATAATATCGGCAAAACGATATATCGGTCGGACTCTAGTAAATACTCCTTTAAAAAGTGTTTTTTGATTATAATTTTATTATTAGTAGACTAGAACACGTGGATATGTTGTCATTCTTACACTATAATACTGAACTTTGATTTCAGTGATTTGGACTATGAGATGGACACTTGCTTCTTGCACTCTATGTTGCAATTTACATTTGCTTTAAAAAAAGGATTTCATTTGGTTTAATAAAATATTCTTAAGTAAAATTGTTGATTTTGTGTGGAAAATTAATCGTTAGATTAATCGATAAATTAGTCGATAGATTAATTGAAATAAAAATAGTCGTTAGTGGCAGCCCTAGTTACATTAGCACATACTAGTATGTACTGACGCTAAGCACGTAACCATAAAGATTGGTATTAATATAATGTTAGTTTTGATGTTAGTTAGTTTCTTCAGTATTTCTATTACATTGACGTTAACGTGTGTGTAGAACAAAATAAACATTTTAAGTTCTACTAACTTAATCTTTGAGTTTTTTAAATTTTTAAAAATGAGTTAGTTTACTTAAATTTTTTTAGGTAATCGGTTTCCACAAATGTTTTGATAATATTGTAATAACATTTCACAATATTACCATTATTACTACTTTTAATCACATTAATGCAGCCTTATTGAGCATACAAGACTTCTTTCAAAAACAATAATGAATCTTACTGACCCCAAACTTTTGAAAGGTAGTGTATACTACAGAAGGCCTACAGAAGTTAGAACTCAGTGCTTGTTTTCATGAGGCCAACCACAAAGAGAACTGAGAAATTGTGACAATAATATACTTTAAACTTCATTTTAAAAAACATCCAAAAAAAAAAAAAAAAACTTACATTTTGAATCAAACCCACAGTTCAACTATTAGTAGGCCTAAAGAGCTGTTGTATGAGTAATGGGTATTTCAGTATTCTGGTCTGGTGTAACTGGGGAGTTCTGACAAGGAGGAAACAAAACCATCCAAGCATAAGTCTGCAGTTTCATACAGATGATATGCCATACCAAACAAATGCAACTATTTGAAAGCATCTCCATTACAAGGCATTTTGAGAGCGAGAAAGACAAACGAGAAGTGAAATAAATAGGGTCCTCTAAAAATGGCCTCAGGTCAGTGTGTGTCTTTCTGGTGTTTACATGCCAGCCAGTCGTGTGTGTGTAAGTAGCAGTTAACTTTCCATGCCAACTGCCTGTATGATTTACAAAAACACACGCATGTGCACAATTGCACGCAAAATGCTCTTCAGCAAGGCACGCAAGACTATGCACCACAAAGAATGAAACACCAAACATCCTTTTATAGAGGGCTTTTAGATCACAGCTGTAAGCGAGAAAGCTGCATATTCCACACACACACACACACACAATCTGTTTTAGCAGTGTAGGACATTAGTGTTTAGTATTTACCAAGAGTTTGAAAAGATGGACAAAAATGGGAAAAAAACTGGACAGTCCACAAAGATCAATCATAAAGACATTAGGCTTGCCGCAATAGACGGTTCTCACAGTGATACCGTTGTTAAGCCGCAACACCGGTTACGTCACTTGCCCAACGCAGCACGACCCCCACCATCGTTTTTATTTTTTATAGTAATAAAAATCATTTAGTTCAGTATAAGAAGACACTACTAGGCCTGTCGCGATAATTAAATAACCGTCTAATCGTGATTATTTGATCTAACCTTGATTATTGTGCTTTTTATACGAGACAAGGGGGAATCATACACCATACTTTTTTTTATTTGTGCTACAACATGGGATTATTCAATGCATGCTGATTAACTTTTATCATAGTTTATAGTTAGATTGAAACGAAAGTGGTTAACATTCAACCCGTTCTTTATCATCAGTAGTATTATTTGTGATTTGAATTTTGTAGGGATGCACTGAGCTCCTGTACTCGTACTCGAAATCGTTAAAATGCCCTGATACCAAATGCCGATACCACACAGCATGTGATAAGTGCCATATTCAGACAAAGAAACACCGACAACAGACAGCAGAATGGAGTTATTAGAGATTAAAGATGTCTACGAAGTATATGTATGCAATGAATATAAAACACTCAGTATTAATGCCTGTATAGCTGATTTGCGCCAGCTGGTAAGCAAATCACGCTGAGTGGATTGAGCGCACGGCGGCGCAGTTGCGTGAGCTTGTCGAGTGAATATCCCTTTCTCACAGACATCACTGGAAAGTTTGTAGTTCGGTCGGATATGTCAAAAAGAA